>NC_073239.2:1222121-1525151 GCF_029281585.2 Gorilla gorilla gorilla | reverse complement strand
CATGTTTCTACAGATGGCGGTGTAGATATTTCCATGTTCATATAGTAGCGGTGTAGATATTTTCATGTACATACAGTTAGCGGTGTAGATATTTCCATGTTCATACAGAGGGCGGTGTAGATATTTACATGTTCATACAGAAGCGTTGTGGATATTTCCATGTTCGTACGGATGGCAGTGTAGATATTTCCATGTTCATACAGGTGGCGGTGTAGATATTTCCATGTTTATGCAGATAGCAGTGTAGTTATTTCCATGTTTATAGAGATAGCAGTGTAGATATTTCCATTGATATACAGATAGCTGTGTAGATATTTGCATGTTCATACAGATAGCGGTGTAGATATTTCCATGTTCATACAGACAGCGGTTTAGATATTTTCAGGTTTATACAGATAGCAGTGTAGATATTTCCATGTTTTTACAGATAGCCTTGTAGATATTTCCATGTTTATATAGATGGCGGTGTAGATATTTCCATGTTTATAGAGATGGCGGTGTAGATATTTCCATGTTTATACAGATGGCCCTGTAGATATTTCCATGTTCATACAGATGACGGTGTAGATATTTCCATGTTTACACAGATGGCAGTGTAGATATTTCCATGTATACACAGATAGCGTTGTAGATATTTCTATGTTTATAGAGATAGCGGTGTAGATATTTCCATGTTTAGACAGATGGCGGTGTACATATTTCCATCTTTATAGAGATGGTGTTGTAGATATTTCCATGTTCATAGAGAGGGCGGTATAGATATTTCCGTGTTTATGAAGATGGCAGTGTAGATATTTCCGTGTTTATAGAGATGGCGGTTTAGATATTTTCATGTTTATAGAGATAGCCGTGTAGATACTTCCATGTTCATACAGATGGCGCTGTAGATATTTTCATGTTCATACAGATAGCTGTGTAGATATTTCCATGTTTATAGAGATGGCGGTGTAGATATTTCCTTGTTTATACAGATAGCGGTGTAGATATTTCCATGTTTACAGAGGTAGCGGTGTAGATATTTCCATGTTTATGCAGATAGCGGTGTAGATATTTAAATGTTTATAGAGATAGCGGTGTAGATATTTCCATGTCCATACTGATTGCGGTGTAGATATTTATTTCCATCTTTATACAGATGGTGGTGTAGATATTTCCATATTCACACAGATGGCTGTGGAGATATTTAAATGTTTATAGAGATGGCAGTGTAGATATTTCCATGTTTATAGAGATGGCAGTGTAGATATTTCCTTGTTTATAGAGATAGCGGTGTAGATATCTAGATGTTTATACATACAGCGGTGTAGATTTTTCCATGTTCATACAGTAGGGGTGTAGGTATTTCTATGTATATACAGATAGCGGTGTTGATAGTTCCATGTTTTTACAGAGGGCAGTGTAGATATTTCCATGTTTATAGAGATGCTGGTGTAGCTATTTCCTTGTTTATACAGAAAGCGGTGTAGATATTTGCATGTTTATACAGATAGCGGTGTAGATATTTCCAAGTTCATACAGATAGCGGTGTAGATATTTAAATGTTCATCCAGATGGCGGTGTAGATATTTCCATGGTCATACAGATGGCGGTGTAGATATTTCCATGTTTACAGAGAAAGCGGTGTAGATATTTCCATGTTTATACAGATAGCGGTGTAGATATTTCCATGTTTATAGAGATGGCGGTCAAGATATTTCCTTGTTTATACAGATAGAGGTGTAGATATTTCCATGTTTATAGAGATAGCGGTGTAGATATTTCCATTTTGATACAGATAGCAATGTACATATTTCCATGTTCATACAGATAGCGGTGTAGATATTTCCATGTTTATAGAGATGGCGGTGTAGATATTTCCTTGTTTATACAGATAGCGGTGAAGATATTTCCAGGTTCATAGAGATAGCGGTGTAGATATTTCCATGTTTATACAGATAGCAGTGTAGGTATTTCCAAGTTCATACAGATAGCGGTGTAGATATTTGCATCTTTATGCAGGTGGCGGCGTAGATATTTAAATGTTCATACAGATGGCGGTGTAGATATTTCCATGATAATAGAGATGGCGGTGTTCATGTTTCCATGTTTATACAAATGGCGGTGTAGATATTTCCATGTTTATACAAGTGGCGGTGTAGATATTTCCATGTTTATAGAGATGGCATTGTAGATATTTCCATGTTTATACGAATGGCCATGTAGATATTTCCATGTTCATACAGATGGCGGTGTAGATATTTCCATGTTTACACAGATGGCAGTGTAGATATTTCCATGTATACACAGATAGCGTTGTAGATATTTCTATGTTTATAGAGATAGCGGTGTAGATTTTTCCATGTTTATACAGAAGGCGGTGTACATATTTCCATCTTTATAGAGATGGAGTTGTAGATATTTCCATGTTCATAGAGAGGGCGGTATAGATATTTCCGTGTTTATAAAGATGGCGGTGTAGATATTTCCGTTTTTAGAGAGATGGCGGTTTAGATATTTTCATGTTTATACAGATAGCCGTGTAGATACTTCCATGTTTATACAGATGGCGCTGTAGATATTTTCATGTTCATACAGATAGCGGTGTAGATATTTCCATGTTTATAGAGATGGCAGTGTAGATATTTCCTTGTTTATACAGATAGCGGTGTAGATATTTCCATGTTAACAGAGGAAGCGTTGTAGATATTTCTATGATTATGCAGATAGCGGTGTAGATATTTAAATGTTTATACAGATAGCGGTGTAGATATTTCCATTTCCATACTGATTGCGGTGTAGATATATATTTCCATCTTTATATAGATGGTGGTGTAGATATTTCCATATTCTCACAAATGGCTGTGTAGATATTTCCATGTTTATAGAGATGGCAGTGTAGATACTTCCATGTTTCTACAGATGGCGGTGTAGATATTTCCATGTTCATATAGTAGCGGTGTAGATATTTCTATGTATATACTGATAGCGATGTGGATATTTCCATGCTTTTACAGACGGCAGTGTAGATATTTCCATGTTTATAGAGATGGCGGTGTAGCTATTTCTTGTTTATACAGATAGCGGTGTAGATATTTGCATATTTATAGAGATAGCGGTGTAGATATTTCCATGTTCATCCAGATGGCGGTGTAGATATTTCCATGGTCATACAGATGGCGGTGTAGATATTTCCATGTTTACAGAGATAGCGGTGTAGATATTTCCATGTTATTACACATAGCGGTGCAGATATTTCCAAGTTTATAGAGATGGCGGTGTAGATATTTCGATGTTTCTACAGATAGTGGTATGGATATTTCCATGTTTATACAGATGGTGGTGTAGATATCTCCATGTTTATACAGATGGTGGTGTAGATATCTCCATGTTTATACAGATAGCGGTGTAGGTATTTCCATCTTTATAGTGATGGGGCTGTGGGTATTTCCATGTACAAACAGATGGCGGTGTAGAAATTTCCATGTTTACACAGATAGCGGTGTAGACATTTCCATGTTTACACAGATACCGTTGTAGATATTTCCATGTTTATAGAGATAGCGGTGTAGATATTTCCATGTTTATTCAGATAGCTGTGAAGATATTTCCATGTTTACAGAGGTAGCGGTGTAGATATTTCCATGTTTATGCAGATAGCGGTGTAGATATTTAAATGTTTATACATATAGCGGTGTAGATATTATCATGTCCATACTGATTGCGGGGTAAATATTTATTTCCATCTTTATACAGATGGTGGTGTAGATATTTCCATATTCACACAGATGGCTGTGGAGATATTTAAATGTTTATAGAGATGGCAGTGTGGATATTTCCATGTTTGTACAGATGGCGGTGTAGATATTTCCATGTTTATAGAGATAGCGGTGTAGATATCTAGATGTTTATACATACAGCGGTGTAGATTTTTCCATGTTCATACAGTAGGGGTGTAGGTATTTCTATGTATATACAGATAGCGGTGTTGATAGTTCCATGTTTTTACAGAGGGCAGTGTAGATATTTCCATGTTTATAGAGATGGTGGTGTAGCTATTTCCTTGTTTATACAGAAAGCGGTGTAGATATTTGCATGTTTATACAGATAGCGGTGTAGATATTTCCAAGTTCATACAGATAGCGGTGTAGATATTTAAATGTTCATCCAGATGGCGGTGTAGATATTTCCATGGTCATACAGATGGCGGTGTAGATATTTCCATGTTTACAGAGAAAGCGGTGTAGATATTTCCATGTTTATACAGATAGCGGTGTAGATATTTCCATGTTTATAGAGATGGCGGTCAAGATATTTCCTTGTTTATACAGATAGAGGTGTAGATATTTCCATGTTTATAGAGATAGCGGTGTAGATATTTCCATTTTGATACAGATAGCAATGTACATATTTCCATGTTCATACAGATAGCGGTGTAGATATTTCCATGTTCATACAGATAGCGGTGTAGATATTTCCATGCTGATACAGATGGTGGTGTAGATATTTCCATGTTTATAGAGATGGCGGTCTAGATATTTCCACGTTTATAGAGATAGTGGTGTTGTTATTTCCAAGTTTATAGATATAGCAGTGTAGCTATTTCCATGTTTATACAGATAGCGGTGTAGATATTTCCATGTTTATACAGATAGCGGTGTAGATATTTCCATGTTCATAGCGATAGCAGTGTAGATATTTCCATGTATATACAGATAGCTGTGTAGATATTTCCATGTTCATACAGATAGCGGTGTAGATATTTCCATGTTCATACAGATGGCGGTGTAGTTATTTCCATATTTAAAAAGATAGCGGCATAGTTATTTCCATGTTCATAGAGATAGCGGTGTAGATATTTCCATGTATATACAGAGAGCGGTGTAGATATTTCCATGTTTATAGAGATGGCAGTGTAGATATTTCCATGTTTATACAGACGGCGGTTTAGATATTTCCATGTTTACAGAGACAGCGGTGTAGATATTTCCATGTTGATACGCATAGCTGTGTAGATATTTCCATGTTTATACAGATAGCGTTGTAGATATTTACATGTTTATAGAAATGGCGGTCTAGATATTTTCTGTTTTATACAGATAGCGGTGTAGATATTTCCATGTTCATAGAGATAGCAGTGTAGATATTCCCAATTTTATACAGATAGCAGTTTAGATATTTCCGTGTTTATACAGATAGCGGTGAAGATATTTCCATGTTCATGCAGATGGCGGTGTAGATATTTCCATCTTCATACAAATGGCGGTGTAGATATTTCCATGTTCATACAGATAGCGGTGTAGATATTTCCATGTTCATACAGATAGCGGTGTAGATATTTTCATGTACATACAGTTAGCGGTGTAGATATTTCCATGTTCATACAGAGGGCGGTGTAGATATTTACATGTTCATACAGATGGCGTTGTGGATATTTCCATGTTCGTACAGATGGCAGTGTAGATATTTCCATGTTCATACAGGTGGCGGTGTAGATATTTCCATGTTTATGCAGATAGCAGTGTAGTTATTTCCATGTTTATAGAGATAGCAGTGTAGATATTTCCATTGATATACAGATAGCTGTGTAGATATTTGCATGTTCATACAGATAGCGGTGTAGATATTTCCATGTTCATACAGACAGCGGTTTAGATATTTTCAGGTTTATACAGATAGCGGTGTAGATATTTCCATGTTTTTACAGATAGCCTTGTAGATATTTCCATGTTTATATAGATGGCGGTGTAGATATTTCCATGTTTATAGAGATGGCGGTGTAGATATTTCCATGTTTATACAGATGGCCCTGTAGATATTTCCATGTTCATACAGATGACGGTGTAGATATTTCCATGTTTACACAGATGGCAGTGTAGATATTTCCATGTATACACAGATAGCGTTGTAGATATTTCTATGTTTATAGAGATAGCGGTGTAGATATTTCCATGTTTAGACAGATGGCGGTGTACATATTTCCATCTTTATAGAGATGGTGTTGTAGATATTTCCATGTTCATAGAGAGGGCGGTATAGATGTTTCCGTGTTTATGAAGATGGCAGTGTAGATATTTCCGTGTTTATAGAGATGGCGGTTTAGATATTTTCATGTTTATAGAGATAGCCGTGTAGATACTTCCATGTTCATACAGATGGCGCTGTAGATATTTTCATGTTCATACAGATAGCTGTGTAGATATTTCCATGTTTATAGAGATGGCGGTGTAGATATTTCCTTGTTTATACAGATAGCGGTGTAGATATTTCCATGTTTACAGAGGTAGCGGTGTAGATATTTCCATGTTTATGCAGATAGCGGTGTAGATATTTAAATGTTTATAGAGATAGCGGTGTAGATATTTCCATGTCCATACTGATTGCGGTGTAGATATTTATTTCCATCTTTATACAGATGGTGGTGTAGATATTTCCATATTCACACAGATGGCTGTGGAGATATTTAAATGTTTATAGAGATGGCAGTGTAGATATCTCCATGTTTATAGAGATGGCAGTGTAGATATTTCCTTGTTTATACAGATAGCGGTGTAGATATTTCCATGTTAACAGAGGAAGCGTTGTAGATATTTCTATGATTATGCAGATAG
This sequence comes from Gorilla gorilla gorilla, assembly GCF_029281585.2. Taxonomy (NCBI): domain Eukaryota; kingdom Metazoa; phylum Chordata; class Mammalia; order Primates; family Hominidae; genus Gorilla; species Gorilla gorilla. Next base: position 1,518,564 of record NC_073239.2, on the reverse strand, counting down.
CGGTGTAGATATTTAAATGTTTATACAGATAGCGGTGTAGATATTTCCATGTCCATACTGATTGCGGTGTAGATATATATTTCCATCTTTATACAGATGGTGGTGTAGATATTTCCATATTCTCACAAATGGCTGTGTAGATATTTCCATGTTTATAGAGATGGCAGTGTAGATACTTCCATGTTTCTACAGATGGCGGTGTAGATATTTCCATGTTCATATAGTAGCGGTGTAGATATTTTCATGTACATACAGTTAGCGGTGTAGATATTTCCATGTTCATACAGAGGGCGGTGTAGATATTTACATGTTCATACAGAAGCGTTGTGGATATTTCCATGTTCGTACGGATGGCAGTGTAGATATTTCCATGTTCATACAGGTGGCGGTGTAGATATTTCCATGTTTATGCAGATAGCAGTGTAGTTATTTCCATGTTTATAGAGATAGCAGTGTAGATATTTCCATTGATATACAGATAGCTGTGTAGATATTTGCATGTTCATACAGATAGCGGTGTAGATATTTCCATGTTCATACAGACAGCGGTTTAGATATTTTCAGGTTTATACAGATAGCAGTGTAGATATTTCCATGTTTTTACAGATAGCCTTGTAGATATTTCCATGTTTATATAGATGGCGGTGTAGATATTTCCATGTTTATAGAGATGGCGGTGTAGATATTTCCATGTTTATACAGATGGCCCTGTAGATATTTCCATGTTCATACAGATGACGGTGTAGATATTTCCATGTTTACACAGATGGCAGTGTAGATATTTCCATGTATACACAGATAGCGTTGTAGATATTTCTATGTTTATAGAGATAGCGGTGTAGATATTTCCATGTTTAGACAGATGGCGGTGTACATATTTCCATCTTTATAGAGATGGTGTTGTAGATATTTCCATGTTCATAGAGAGGGCGGTATAGATATTTCCGTGTTTATGAAGATGGCAGTGTAGATATTTCCGTGTTTATAGAGATGGCGGTTTAGATATTTTCATGTTTATAGAGATAGCCGTGTAGATACTTCCATGTTCATACAGATGGCGCTGTAGATATTTTCATGTTCATACAGATAGCTGTGTAGATATTTCCATGTTTATAGAGATGGCGGTGTAGATATTTCCTTGTTTATACAGATAGCGGTGTAGATATTTCCATGTTTACAGAGGTAGCGGTGTAGATATTTCCATGTTTATGCAGATAGCGGTGTAGATATTTAAATGTTTATAGAGATAGCGGTGTAGATATTTCCATGTCCATACTGATTGCGGTGTAGATATTTATTTCCATCTTTATACAGATGGTGGTGTAGATATTTCCATATTCACACAGATGGCTGTGGAGATATTTAAATGTTTATAGAGATGGCAGTGTAGATATTTCCATGTTTATAGAGATGGCAGTGTAGATATTTCCTTGTTTATAGAGATAGCGGTGTAGATATCTAGATGTTTATACATACAGCGGTGTAGATTTTTCCATGTTCATACAGTAGGGGTGTAGGTATTTCTATGTATATACAGATAGCGGTGTTGATAGTTCCATGTTTTTACAGAGGGCAGTGTAGATATTTCCATGTTTATAGAGATGGTGGTGTAGCTATTTCCTTGTTTATACAGAAAGCGGTGTAGATATTTGCATGTTTATACAGATAGCGGTGTAGATATTTCCAAGTTCATACAGATAGCGGTGTAGATATTTAAATGTTCATCCAGATGGCGGTGTAGATATTTCCATGGTCATACAGATGGCGGTGTAGATATTTCCATGTTTACAGAGAAAGCGGTGTAGATATTTCCATGTTTATACAGATAGCGGTGTAGATATTTCCATGTTTATAGAGATGGCGGTCAAGATATTTCCTTGTTTATACAGATAGAGGTGTAGATATTTCCATGTTTATAGAGATAGCGGTGTAGATATTTCCATTTTGATACAGATAGCAATGTACATATTTCCATGTTCATACAGATAGCGGTGTAGATATTTCCATGTTTATAGAGATGGCGGTGTAGATATTTCCTTGTTTATACAGATAGCGGTGAAGATATTTCCAGGTTCATAGAGATAGCGGTGTAGATATTTCCATGTTTATACAGATAGCAGTGTAGGTATTTCCAAGTTCATACAGATAGCGGTGTAGATATTTGCATCTTTATGCAGGTGGCGGCGTAGATATTTAAATGTTCATACAGATGGCGGTGTAGATATTTCCATGATAATAGAGATGGCGGTGTTCATGTTTCCATGTTTATACAAATGGCGGTGTAGATATTTCCATGTTTATACAAGTGGCGGTGTAGATATTTCCATGTTTATAGAGATGGCATTGTAGATATTTCCATGTTTATACGAATGGCCATGTAGATATTTCCATGTTCATACAGATGGCGGTGTAGATATTTCCATGTTTACACAGATGGCAGTGTAGATATTTCCATGTATACACAGATAGCGTTGTAGATATTTCTATGTTTATAGAGATAGCGGTGTAGATTTTTCCATGTTTATACAGAAGGCGGTGTACATATTTCCATCTTTATAGAGATGGAGTTGTAGATATTTCCATGTTCATAGAGAGGGCGGTACAGATATTTCCGTGTTTATAAAGATGGCGGTGTAGATATTTCCGTTTTTAGAGAGATGGCGGTTTAGATATTTTCATGTTTATACAGATAGCCGTGTAGATACTTCCATGTTTATACAGATGGCGCTGTAGATATTTTCATGTTCATACAGATAGCGGTGTAGATATTTCCATGTTTATAGAGATGGCAGTGTAGATATTTCCTTGTTTATACAGATAGCGGTGTAGATATTTCCATGTTAACAGAGGAAGCGTTGTAGATATTTCTATGATTATGCAGATAGCGGTGTAGATATTTAAATGTTTATACAGATAGCGGTGTAGATATTTCCATTTCCATACTGATTGCGGTGTAGATATATATTTCCATCTTTATACAGATGGTGGTGTAGATATTTCCATATTCTCACAAATGGCTGTGTAGATATTTCCATGTTTATAGAGATGGCAGTGTAGATACTTCCATGTTTCTACAGATGGCGGTGTAGATATTTCCATGTTCATATAGTAGCGGTGTAGATATTTCTATGTATATACTGATAGCGATGTGGATATTTCCATGCTTTTACAGACGGCAGTGTAGATATTTCCATGTTTATAGAGATGGCGGTGTAGCTATTTCTTGTTTATACAGATAGCGGTGTAGATATTTGCATATTTATAGAGATAGCGGTGTAGATATTTCCATGTTCATCCAGATGGCGGTGTAGATATTTCCATGGTCATACAGATGGCGGTGTAGATATTTCCATGTTTACAGAGATAGCGGTGTAGATATTTCCATGTTATTACACATAGCGGTGCAGATATTTCCAAGTTTATAGAGATGGCGGTGTAGATATTTCCATGTTTCTACAGATAGCGGTATGGATATTTCCATGTTTATACAGATGGTGGTGTAGATATCTCCATGTTTATACAGATGGTGGTGTAGATATCTCCATGTTTATACAGATAGCGGTGTAGGTATTTCCATCTTTATAGTGATGGGGCTGTGGGTATTTCCATGTACAAACAGATGGCGGTGTAGAAATTTCCATGTTTACACAGATAGCGGTGTAGACATTTCCATGTTTACACAGATACCGTTGTAGATATTTCCATGTTTATAGAGATAGCGGTGTAGATATTTCCATGTTTATTCAGATAGCTGTGAAGATATTTCCATGTTTACAGAGGTAGCGGTGTAGATATTTCCATGTTTATGCAGATAGCGGTGTAGATATTTAAATGTTTATACATATAGCGGTGTAGATATTATCATGTCCATACTGATTGCGGGGTAAATATTTATTTCCATCTTTATACAGATGGTGGTGTAGATATTTCCATATTCACACAGATGGCTGTGGAGATATTTAAATGTTTATAGAGATGGCAGTGTGGATATTTCCATGTTTGTACAGATGGCGGTGTAGATATTTCCATGTTTATAGAGATAGCGGTGTAGATATCTAGATGTTTATACATACAGCGGTGTAGATTTTTCCATGTTCATACAGTAGGGGTGTAGGTATTTCTATGTATATACAGATAGCGGTGTTGATAGTTCCATGTTTTTACAGAGGGCAGTGTAGATATTTCCATGTTTATAGAGATGGTGGTGTAGCTATTTCCTTGTTTATACAGAAAGCGGTGTAGATATTTGCATGTTTATACAGATAGCGGTGTAGATATTTCCAAGTTCATACAGATAGCGGTGTAGATATTTAAATGTTCATCCAGATGGCGGTGTAGATATTTCCATGGTCATACAGATGGCGGTGTAGATATTTCCATGTTTACAGAGAAAGCGGTGTAGATATTTCCATGTTTATACAGATAGCGGTGTAGATATTTCCATGTTTATAGAGATGGCGGTCAAGATATTTCCTTGTTTATACAGATAGAGGTGTAGATATTTCCATGTTTATAGAGATAGCGGTGTAGATATTTCCATTTTGATACAGATAGCAATGTACATATTTCCATGTTCATACAGATAGCGGTGTAGATATTTCCATGTTCATACAGATAGCGGTGTAGATATTTCCATGCTGATACAGATGGTGGTGTAGATATTTCCATGTTTATAGAGATGGCGGTCTAGATATTTCCACGTTTATAGAGATAGTGGTGTTGTTATTTCCAAGTTTATAGATATAGCAGTGTAGCTATTTCCATGTTTATACAGATAGCGGTGTAGATATTTCCATGTTTATACAGATAGCGGTGTAGATATTTCCATGTTTATAGAGATGGCGGTCAAGATATTTCCTTCGTTATACAGATAGCGGTGTAGATATTTCCATATTTATAGAGAAAGCGGTGTCGATATTTCCATGTTTATACAGATAGCGGTGTCGATATTTCCATGTTTATACAGATAGCTGTGCCGATATTTCCATGTTTATACAGACAGCAGTGTAGATATTTTATGTTTACGCAGATAGCGGTGTAGATATTTCCATGTTTATACTGATAGTGGTGTAGATACTTCCATGTTTATAGAGATAGGGGTGTAGATATTTCCATGTTAATCCAGATTGCGGTGTACATGCTTCCATGTTCATACAGATGGCGCTGAAGATAATTCCATGTTCATACAGATGGCAGTGATTATATTTCCATGTTCATACAAATGGCGGTGTAGTTATTTCCATGTTCATAGAGATGGCAGTGTAGATATTTCCATATTTCTAGAGATAGCGGTGTAGTTATTTCCATGTTCATAGCGATAGCAGTGTAGATATTTCCATGTATATACAGATAGCTGTGTAGATATTTCCATGTTCATACAGATGGCGGTGTAGTTATTTCCATATTTAAAAAGATAGCGGCATAGTTATTTCCATGTTCATAGAGATAGCGGTGTAGATATTTCCATGTATATACAGAGAGCGGTGTAGATATTTCCATGTTTATAGAGATGGCAGTGTAGATATTTCCATGTTTATACAGACGGCGGTTTAGATATTTCCATGTTTACAGAGACAGCGGTGTAGATATTTCCATGTTGATACGCATAGCTGTGTAGATATTTCCATGTTTATACAGATAGCGTTGTAGATATTTACATGTTTATAGAAATGGCGGTCTAGATATTTTCTGTTTTATACAGATAGCGGTGTAGATATTTCCATGTTCATAGAGATAGCAGTGTAGATATTCCCAATTTTATACAGATAGCAGTTTAGATATTTCCGTGTTTATACAGATAGCGGTGAAGATATTTCCATGTTCATGCAGATGGCGGTGTAGATATTTCCATCTTCATACAAATGGCGGTGTAGATATTTCCATGTTCATACAGATAGCGGTGTAGATATTTCCATGTTCATACAGATAGCGGTGTAGATATTTTCATGTACATACAGTTAGCAGTGTAGATATTTCCATGTTCATACAGAGGGCGGTGTAGATATTTACATGTTCATACAGATGGCGTTGTGGATATTTCCATGTTCGTACGGATGGCAGTGTAGATATTTCCATGTTCATACAGGTGGCGGTGTAGATATTTCCATGTTTATGCAGATAGCAGTGTAGTTATTTCCATGTTTATAGAGATAGCAGTGTAGATATTTCCATTGATATACAGATAGCTGTGTAGATATTTGCATGTTCATACAGATAGCGGTGTAGATATTTCCATGTTCATACAGACAGCGGTGTAGATATTTCCATGTTCATACAGATAGCGGTGTAGATATTTCCATGTTCATACAGATAGTGGTGTAGATATTTACATGTTCATCGAGATAGCGGTGTAGATAATTCCATGTTCATACAGTTAGCGGTGTAGATATTTCCATGTTCATACAGATGGCGGTATAGATATTTACATGTTCATACAGATGGCGGTGTAGATATTTCCATGTTCATACGGATGGCAGTGTAGATATTTCCATGTTCTTACAGGTGGCTGTGTATATATTTCCATGTTTTTACAGATAGCAGTGTAGTTATTTCCATGTTTATAGAGATAGCAGTGTAGATATTTCCATTGATATACAGATAGCTTTGTAGATACTTGCATGTTCATACAGATAGCGGTGTAGATATTTCCATGTTCATACAGATAGCGATGTAGATATTTCCATGTTCATACACATAGCGGTGTAGGTATTTCCATGTTCATACAGATAACGGTGTAGATATTTCCATGTTCATACAGATAGCGGTGTAGATATTTTCGTGTTCATACAGTTAGCGGTGTAGATATTTCCACGTTCATACAGATGGCGGTGTGGATATTTACATGTTCGTACAGATAGCGGTGTAGATATTTCCATATTCATAGAGACGATGGCGTAGATATTTCGATGTTTATGCAGATAGCGGTATAGATATTTCCATGTTTATACAGATGGTGGTGTAGATATTTCCATGTTTATAGAGATGGCGGTCTAGATATTTCCATGTTTATAGAGATAGTGGTGTAGTTATTTCCAAGTTTATAGAGATGGCGTTGTAGATATTTCCATGTTTATACAGATAGCTGTGAAGATATTTCCATGTTTATACAGATAGCGGTGTAGATATTTCCATGTTTATACAGAAAGCGGTGTAGATATTTCCATGTTTATAGACATAGTGGTGTAGATAATTCCAATTTTATACAGACAGCAGTGTAGATATTTCCAAGTTCATACAGATAGTGGTGTAGATATTCCCAGGTTTATAGAGATGGCGTTGTAGATATTTCCATGTTCATACAGATAACGGTGCAGATATTTCCATGTTCATACAGATAGCGGTGTAGATATTTCCATGTTCATACAGATATCGGTGTAGATATTTCCATGTTCATACAGGTGGCGGTGTAGATATTTCCATGTTTATGCAGATAGCAGTGTAGTTATTTCCATGATGATAGAGATAGCAGTGTAGATATTTCCATTGATATACAGATAGCTGTGTAGATATTTGCATGTTCATACAGATAGCGGTGTAGATATTTCCATGTTCATACAGATAGCGGTGTAGATATTTCCATGTTCATACAGTTAGCGGTGTAGATATTTCCATGTTCATACAGATGGCGGTGTAGATATTTACATGTTAATACAGATGGCGGTGTAGATATTTCCATGTTCATAGATGTGGCGGTGTAGATATTTCCATGTTCATACAAATGGCGGTGTAGATATTTCCATGTTCATAGAGATGGCGGTGTAGATATTTCCATGTTTATACAGATAGCAGTGTAGTTATTTCCACATTTATAGAGATAGCAGCGTAGATATTTCCACTGATATACAGATAGCTGTGTAGATATTTGCATGTTCATACAGATAGCGGTGTAGATATTTCTATGTTCATACAGATAGCGGTGTAGATATTTCCATGTTCATACAGATAGCGGTGTAGATATTTCCATGTTCATACAGATAGCGGTGTAGATATTTCCATGTTCATAGAGATAGCGGTGTAGATATTTCCATGTTCATACAGATAGCGGTGTATATATTTTCGTGTTCATACAGTTAGCGGTGTAGATATTTCCACGTTCATACAGATGGCGGTGTGGATATTTACATGTTCGTACAGATAGCGGTGTAGATATTTCCATGTTCATAGAGACGGTGGCGTAGATATTTCGATGTTTATGCAGATAGCGGTATAGATATTTCCATGTTTATACAGATGGTGGTGTAGATATTTCCATGTTTATAGAGATGGCGGTCTAGATATTTCCATGTTTATAGAGATAGTGGTGTAGTTATTTCCAAGTTTATACAGATGGCGTTGTAGATATTTCCATGTTTATACAGATAGCGGTGAAGATATTTCCATGTTTATACAGATAGCGGTGTAGATATTTCCATGTTTATACAGAAAGCGGTGTAGATATTTCCATGTTTATAGACATAGTGGTGTAGATAATTCCAATTCTATACAGACAGCAGTGTAGATATTTCCATGTTCATACAGATAGCGGTGTAGATATTTCCATGTTCATACAGATAGCGGTGTAGATATTTCCATGTTCATAGAGATAGCGGTGTAGATAATTCCATGTTCATACAGTTAGCGGTGTAGATATTTCCATGTTCATACAGATGGCGGTGTAGATATTTACATGTTCATACAGATGGCGGTGTAGATATTTCCATGTTCGTACGGATGGCAGTGTAGATATTTCCATGTTCATACAGGTGGCGGTGTAGATATTTCCATGTTTTTACAGATAGCAGTGTAGTTATTTCCATGTTTATAGAGATAGCAGTGAAGATATTTCCGTTGATATACAGATAGCTTTGTAGATACTTGCATGTTGATACAGATAGCGGTGTAGATATTTCCATGTTCATACAGATAGCGGTGTAGATATTTCCAGGTTCATACACTTAGCGGTGTAGGTATTTCCATGTTCATACAGATAACGGTGTAGATATTTCCATGTTCATACAGTTAACGGTGTAGATATTTCCATGTTCATATAGATGGCGGTGTAGATATTTACATGTTCATACAGACGGCTTTGTAGGTATTTCCATGTTCGTACGGATGGCAGTGTAGATATTTCCATGTTCATACAGGTGGCGGTGTAGATATTTCCATCTTTATGCAGATAGCAGTGTAGTTATTTCCATGTTTATAGAGATAGCAGTGTAGATATTTAAATTGATATATAGATAGCTGTGTAGATATTTGCATGTTCATACAGATAGCGGTGTAGATATTTCCATGTTCATACAGATAGCGGTGTAGATATTTCCATGTTCATACAGTTAGCGGTGTAGATATTTCCATGTTCATACAGATGGCGGTGTAGATATTTACATGTTCATACAGATGGCAGTGTAGATATTTCCATGTTCATAGAGATGGCGGTGTAGATATTTCCATGTTCATACAAATGGCGGTGTAGATATTTCCATGTTCATGGAGATGGCGGTGTAGATATTTCCATGTTTATACAGATAGCAGTGTAGTTATTTCCACGTTTATAGAGATAGCAGCGTAGATATTTCCATTGATATACAGATAGCTGCGTAGATATTTGCATGTTCATACAGATAGCGGTGTAGATATTTCCATGTTCATACAGATAGCGGTGTAGATATTTCCATGTTCATACAGATAGCGGTGTAGATATTTCCATGTTCATACAGATAGCAGTGTAGTTATTTCCACGTTTATAGAGATAGCAGCGTAGATATTTCCATTGATATACAGATAGCTGTGTAGATATTTGCATGTTCATACAGATAGCGCTGTAGATATTTCCATGTTCATACAGATAGTGGTGTAGATATTTCCATGTTCATACAGATGGTGGTGTAGATATTTCCATGTGCAGTTATTTCCATGTTTATAGAGATAGCGGCGTAGATATTTCCATTGATATACAGATAGCTGTGTAGATATTTGCATGTTCATACAGATAGCGGTGTAGATATTTCCATGTTCATACAGATAGTGGTGTAGATATTTCCATGTTCATACAGATAGCTTTGTAGATATTTCCATGTTCATACAGATAGTGGTGTAGATATTTCCATGTTCATGGAGATAGCGGTGTAGATAATTCCATGTTCATACAGTTAGCGGTGTAGATATTTCCATGTTCATACAGATGGCGGTATAGATATTTACATGTTCATACAGATGGCGTTGTGGATATTTCCATGTTCGTACGGATGGCAGTGTAGATATTTCCATGTTCATACAGGTGGCGGTGTAGGTATTTCCATGTTTATGCAGATAGCAGTGTAGTTATTTCCATGTTTATAGAGATAGCAGTGTAGATATTTCCATTGATATACAGATAGCTGTGTAGATATTTGCATGTTCATACAGATAGCGGTGTAGATATTTCCATGTTCATACAGACAGCGGTGTAGATATTTCCATGTTCATACAGATAGCGGTGTAGATATTTCCATGTTCATACAGATAGTGGTGTAGATATTTCCATGTTCATCGAGATAGCGGTGTAGATAATTCCATGTTCATACAGTTAGCGGTGTAGATATTTCCATGTTCATACAGATGGCGGTATAGATATTTACATGTTCATACAGATGGCGGTGTAGATATTTCCATGTTCGTACGGATGGCAGTGTAGATATTTCCATGTTCTTACAGGTGGCGGTGTATATATTTCCATGTTTTTACAGATAGCAGTGTAGTTATTTCCATGTTTATAGAGATAGCAGTGTAGATATTTCCATTGATATACAGATAGCTTTGTAGATACTTGCATGTTCATACAGATAGCGGTGTAGATATTTCCATGTTCATACAGATAGCGATGTAGATATTTCCATGTTCATACACATAGCGGTGTAGGTATTTCCATGTTCATACAGATAACGGTGTAGATATTTCCATGTTCATACAGATAGCGGTGTAGATATTTTCGTGTTCATATAGTTAGCGGTGTAGATATTTCCACGTTCATACAGATGGCGGTGTGGATATTTACATGTTCGTACAGATAGCGGTGTAGATATTTCCATGTTCATAGAGACGGTGGCGTAGATATTTCGATGTTTATGCAGATAGCGGTATAGATATTTCCATGTTTATACAGATGGTGGTGTAGATATTTCCATGTTTATAGAGATGGCGGTCTAGATATTTCCATGTTTATAGAGATAGTGGTGTAGTTATTTCCAAGTTTATAGAGATGGCGTTCTAGATATTTCCATGTTTATACAGATAGCGGTGAAGATATTTCCATGTGTATACAGATAGCGGTGTAGATATTTCCATGTTTATACAGAAAGCGGTGTAGATATTTCCATGTTTATAGACATAGTGGTGTAGATAATTCCAATTTTATACAGACAGCAGTGTAGATATTTCAAAGTTCATACAGATAGTGGTGTAGATATTCCCAGGTTTATAGAGATGGCGTTGTAGATATTTCCATGTTCATACAGATAACGGTGCAGATATTTCCATGTTCATACAGATAGCGGTGTAGATATTTCCATGTTCATACAGATATCGGTGTAGATATTTCCATGTTCATACAGGTGGCGGTGTAGATATTTCCATGTTTATGCAGATAGCAGTGTAGTTATTTCCATGATGATAGAGATAGCAGTGTAGATATTTCCATTGATATACAGATAGCTGTGTAGATATTTGCATGTTCATACAGATAGCGGTGTAGATATTTCCATGTTCATACAGATAGCAGTGTAGATATTTCCATGTTCATACAGTTAGCGGTGTAGATATTTCCATGTTCATACAGATGGCGGTGTAGATATTTACATGTTCATACAGATGGCGGTGTAGATATTTCCATGTTCATAGATGTGGCGGTGTAGATATTTCCATGTTCATACAAATGGCGGTGTAGATATTTCCATGTTCATAGAGATGGCGGTGTAGATATTTCCATGTTTATACAGATAGCAGTGTAGTTATTTCCACATTTATAGAGATAGCAGCGTAGATATTTCCACTGATATACAGATTGCTGTGTAGATATTTGCATGTTCATACAGATAGCGGTGTAGATATTTCCATGTTTATATAGATAGTGTTGTAGATATTTCCATGTTCATACAGATAGCGGTGTAGATATTTCCATGTTCATACAGATAGCGGTGTAGATATTTCCATGTTCGTAGAGATAGCGGTGTAGATAATTCAATGTTCATACAGTTAGCGGTGTAGATATTTCCATGTTCATACAGATGGCGGTGTAGATATTTACATGTTCATACAGATGGCGGTGTAGATATTTCCATGTTCGTACGGATGGCAGTGTAGATATTTCCATGTTCATACAGGTGGCGGTGTAGATATTTCCATGTTTTTACAGATAGCAGTGTAGTTATTTCCATGTTTATAGAGATAGCAGTGATGATATTTCCGTTGATATACAGATAGCTTTGTAGATACTTGTATGTTGATACAGATAGCGGTGTAGATATTTCCATGTTCATACAGATAGCGGTGTAGATATTTCCATGTTCATACACTTAGCGGTGTAGGTATTTCCATGTTCATACAGATAACGGTGTAGATATTTCCATGTTCATACAGTTAACGGTGTAGATATTTCCATGTTCATACAGATGGCGGTGTAGATATTTACATGTTCATACAGACGGCTTTGTAGGTATTTCCATGTTCGTACGGATGGCAGTGTAGATATTTCCATGTTCATACAGGTGGCGGTGTAGATATTTCCATCTTTTTGCAGATAGCAGTGTAGTTATTTCCATGTTTATAGAGATAGCAGTGTAGATATTTAAATTGATATATAGATAGCTGTGTAGATATTTGCATGTTCATATAGATAGCTGTGTAGATATTTGCATGTTCATACAGATAGCGGTGTAGATATTTCCATGTTCATACAGATAGCAGTGTAGATATTTCCATGTTCATACAGTTATCGGTGTAGATATTTCCATGTTCATACAGATGGCGGTGTAGATATTTACATGTTCATACAGATGGCAGTGTAGATATTTCCATGTTCATAGAGATGGCGGTGTAGATATTTCCATGTTCATACAAATGGCGGTGTAGATATTTCCATGTTCATAGAGATGGCGGTGTAGATATTTCCATGTTTATACAGATAGCAGTGTAGTTATTTCCACGTTTATAGAGATAGCAGCGTAGATATTTCCATTGATATACAGATAGCTGCGTAGATATTTGCATGTTCATACAGATAGCGGTGTAGATATTTCCATGTTCATACAGATAGCGGTGTAGATATTTCCATGTTCATACAGATAGCGGTGTAGATATTTCCATGTTCATACAGATAGCAGTGTAGTTATTTCCACGTTTATAGAGATAGCAGCGTAGATATTTCCATTGATATACATATAGCTGTGTAGATATTTGCATGTTCATACAGATAGCGCTGTAGATATTTCCATGTTCATACAGATAGTGGTGTAGATATTTCCATGTTCATACAGATGGTGGTGTAGATATTTCCATGTGTAGTTATTTCCATGTTTATAGAGATAGCGGCGTAGATATTTCCATTGATATACAGATAGCTGTGTATATATTTGCATGTTCATACAGATAGCGGTGTAGATATTTCTATGTTCATACAGATAGTGGTGTAGATATTTCCATGTTCATACAGATAGCTTTGTAGATATTTCCATGTTCATACAGATAGCGGTGTAGATATTTCCATGTTCATAGAGATAGCGGTGTAGATAATTCCATGTTCATACAGTTAGCGGTGTAGATATTTCCATGTTCATACAGATGGCGGTATAGATATTTACATGTTAATACAGATGGCGGTGTAGATATTTCCATGTTTGTACGGATGGCAGTGTAGATATTTCCTTGTTCTTACAGGTGGTGGTGTATATATTTCCATGTTTTTACAGATAGCAGTGTAGTTATTTCCATGTTTATAGAGATAGCAGTGTAGATATTTCCGTATATATAGAGATAGCTTTATAGATACTTGCATGTTCATACAGATAGCGGTGTAGATATTTCCATGTTCATACAGATAGCGGTGTAGATATTTCCATGTTCATACACATAGCGGTGTAGTTATTTCCATGTTCATACAGATAACGGTGTAGATATTTCCATGTTCATACAGATAGCGGTGTAGATATTTCCATGTTCATGTAGTTAGCGGTGTAGATATTTCCATGTTCATACAGATGGCGGTGTAGATATTTCCATGTTCATACAGATGGCGGTGTAGATATTTACATGTTCGTACAGATGGCGGTGTAGATTTTCCATGTTCATAGAGATGGTGGCGTAGATATTTCCATGTTTATACAGATAGCGGTATAGATATTTCCATGTTTATACAGATGGTGGTGTAGATATTTCCATGTTTATAGAGATGGCGGTCTAGATATTTCCATGTTTATAGAGATAGTGGTGTAGTTATTTCCAAGTTTATAGAGATGGCGGTGTAAATATTTCCATGTTCATAGAGACGGTGGCGTAGATATTTCCATGTTTAGGCAGATAGCGGTATAGATATTTCCATGTATATGCAGATGGTGGTGTAGATATTTCCATGTTTATAGAGATGGCGGTTTAGATATTTCCATGTTTATAGAGATAGTGGTGTAGTTATTTCCAAGTTTATAGAGATGGCATTGTAAATATTTCCATGTTTATACAGATAGCGGTGAAGGTATTTCCATGTTTATACAGATAGCGGTGTAGATATTTCCATGTTTATACAGATAGCGGTGTAGATATTTCCATGTTTATACAGATAGCGGTGTAGATATTTCAATGTTCATCCAGATGCCAGTGTAGATATATCCATGTTCATACAGACGGCGGTGAAGGTATTTCCATGTTCATACAGATGGCGGTTTAGGTAATTCCAGATTCATTCAAATGGCGCTGTAGATATTTCCATGTTCATAGAGATGGCGGTGTAGATATTTCCATGCTCATACAAATGGCGGTGTAGATATTTCCACGTTCATACAGATGGCGGTGTAGATATTTCCATGTTTATACAGATAGCAGTGTAGTTATTTCCATGGTTATAGAGATAGCAGTGTAGATATTTCCATTGATATACAGATTGCTGTGTAGATATTAGCATGTTCATACAGATAGCTGTGTAGGTATTTCCATGTTCGTAAAGATAGCGGTGTAGGTATTTCCATGTTCATACAGATAGCGGTGTAGATATTTCCATGTTCATACAGATAACGGTGCAGATATTTCCAAGTTCATACAGATAGCGGTGTAGATATTTCCATGTTCATACAGTTAGCTGTGTAGATATTTCCATGTTCATACAGATGGCGGTGTAGATATTTACATGTTCATACAGATGGCGGTGTAGATATTTCCATGTTCATAGAGATAGCGTTGTAGTTAATTCCATGTTAATACAGTTATCGGTGTAGATATTTCCATGTTCATACAGATGGCGGTATAGATATTTACATGTTCATACAGATGGCGGTGTAGATATTTCCATATTTGTACGGATGGCAGTGTAGATATTTCCATGTTCTTACAGGTGGCGGTGTACATATTTCCATGGTTTTACAGATAGCAGTGTAGTTATTTCCATGTTCCTACAGTTAGCGGTGTAGATATTTCCATGTTCATACAGATGGCGATGTAGATATTTCCATGTTCCTACAGTTAGCGGTGTAGATATTTCCATGTTCATACAGATGGCGGTGTAGATATTTCCATGTTCACACAGATGGCGGTGTAGATATTTCCATGTTCGTACAGATGGCGGTGTTGACATTTCCATGTTCATAGAGATGGCAGTGTAGATATTTCTATGTTTCTGCAGATAGCGGTGTAGATATTTCTGTGTTTATACAGATAGTGGTGTAGATATTTCCATGTTTATAGAGATAGTGGTGTAGATATTTCCAATCTTATACAGATAGCAATGTAGATATTTCCAAGTTCATACAGATAGTGGTGTAGATATTTCCACGTTTATAGAGATGGCGGTGTAGATATTTCCATGTTCATACTGATGGCGGTGTAGATATTTTCATTTTTATACAGATGGCAATGTAATTATTATTTCCATGGTTATAGAGATAGCAGTGTAGATATTTCCATTGATATACAGATAGCTGTGTAGATATTTCTATGTTCATACCGATAGCAGTGTAGATATTTCCATGCTCATACAGATAGCGGTGTAGATATTTCCATGTTCATACAGATAGCGTTGTAGATATTTCCATCTTCATACAGATAGCGGTGTAGATATTTCCAAGTTCATACAGTTAGCGGTGTAGATATTTCCATGTTCATACAGATGGCGGTGTAGATATTTCCACGTTTATAGAGATGGAGGTGTAGATATTTCCATGTTCATACAGATAGTGGTGTGGATATCTCCATGATTATACAGATAGCTTTGTAGATATTTCCATGTTTATACAGATAGCGGTGCAGATATTTCCATCTTAATACAGATGGCGGTGTAGATATTTCCATGTTCCCACAGATGGCGGTGCAGATTTTTCCATGTTCATATGGATGGCGGTGTACATATTTCGATGTTCATCCAGATGGCGGTGAAGATATTTCCGTGTTCATACAGATGGCGGTGAAGATATTTCCATGTTTATACAGATAGTGGTGTAGATATTTCCATGTTTATAGAGATGGCGGTCTAGATATTTTCATGTTGATAGAGATAGTGGTGTAGTTGTTTCCAAGTTTATAGAGACAGCGTTGTAGATATTTCCATGTTTATACAGATAGCGGTGAAGATTTTTCCATGTTTATACAGATAGCGGTGTAGATATTTCCATGTTCATACAGTTAGCGGTGTAGATATTTCCATGTTCATACAGATGGCGGTGTAGATATTTACATGTTCGTACAGATGGCGGTGTAGATTTTCCATGTTCATAGAGATGGTGGCGTAGATATTTCCATGTTTATACAGATAGCGGTATAGATATTTCCATGTTTATACAGATTGTGGTGTAGATATTTCCATGTTTATAGAGATGGCGGTCTAGATATTTCCATGTTTATAGAGATAGTGGTGTAGTTATTTCCAAGTTTATAGAGATGGCGGTGTAATTATTTCCATGTTAATAGAGATGGTGGCGTAGATATTTCCATGTTTAGGCAGATAGCGGTATAGATATTTCCATGTATATGCAGATGGTGGTGTAGATATTTCCATGTTTATAGAGATGGCGGTCTAGATATTTCCATGTTTATAGAGATAGTGGTGTAGTTATTTCCAAGTTTATAGAGATGGCATTGTAAATATTTCCATGTTTATACAGATAGCGGTGAAGGTATCTCCATGTTTATACAGATAGCGGTGTAGATATTTCCATGTTTATACAGATAGCGGTGTAGATATTTCCATGTTTATAGACATAGTGGTGTAGATAATTCCAATTTTATACAGATAGCAGTGTAGATATTTCCAAGTTCATACAGATTGCGGTGTAGATATTTCCAGGTTTATAGAGATGGCGGTGTAGATATTTCCATGTTCATACAGATGGCGCTGTAGATATTTCCATGTTTATAGAGATGGCGGTGCAGATATTTTCATATTTACACAGATGGCGGTGTGTATATTTCCATGTATACACAGATACCGGTGTAGACATTTCCATGTTTACACACATAGCTGTGTGGATATTTCCATGTTTATGCAGATAGGGGTGTAGATATTTCCATGTTTATACAGATAGCGGTGTAGATATTAGCATGTTCATACAGATAGCTGTGTAGGTATTTCCATCTTAATACAGATGGCCGTGTAGATATGTCCATGTTCATACAGATGGCGGTGTAGATATTTCGAAGTTTATGGAGATAGCGCTGTTGTTATTTCCATATTTATAGAGAAATCTGTGTAGATATTTCCATGTATATGCAGATAGCTTTGTAGATATTTCCATGTTCATGCAGATAGCAGTGTAGATATTTCCATGTTCATCCAGATGCCGGAGTAGATATATCCATGTTCATACAGACGGCGGTGAAGATATTTCCATGTTCATACAGATGGCGGTTTAGGTAATTCCAGATTCATTCAAATGGCGGTGTAGATATTTCCATGTTCATAGAGATGGCGTTGTAGATATTTCCATGCTCATACAAATGGCGGTGTAGATATTTCCACGTTCATACAGATGGCGGTGTAGATATTTCCATGTTTATACAGATAGCAGTGTAGTTATTTCCATGGTTATAGAGATAGCAGTGTAGATATTTCCATTGATATACAGATAGCTGTGTAGATATTAGCATGTTCATACAGATAGCTGTGTAGGTATTTCCATGTTCGTAAAGATAGCGGTGTAGGTATTTCCATGTTCATACAGATAGCGGTGTAGATATTTCCATGTTCATACAGATAACGGTGCAGATATTTCCAAGTTCATACAGATAGCGGTGTAGATATTTCCATGTTCATACAGTTAGCTGTGTAGATATTTCCATGTTCATACAGATGGCGGTGTAGATATTTACATGTTCATACAGATGGCGGTGTAGATATTTCCATGTTCATAGAGATAGCGTTGTAGATAATTCCATTTTAATACAGTTATCGGTGTAGATATTTCCATGTTCATACAGATGGCGGTATAGATATTTACATGTTCATACAGATGGCGGTGTAGATATTTCCATATTCGTACGGATGGCAGTGTAGATATTTCCATGTTCTTACAGGTGGCGGTGTACATATTTCCATGGTTTTACAGATAGCAGTGTAGTTATTTCCATGTTCCTACAGTTAGCGTTGTAGATATTTCCATGTTCATACAGATGGCGGTGTAGATATTTCCATGTTCCTACAGTTAGCGGTGTAGATATTTCCATGTTAATACAGATGGCGGTGTAGATATTTCCATGTTCACACAGATGGCGGTGTAGATATTTCCATGTTCGTACAGATGGCGGTGTTGACATTTCCATGTTCATAGAGATGGCAGTGTAGATATTTCTATGTTTCTGCAGATAGCGGTGTAGATATTTCCGTGTTTATACAGATAGTGGTGTAGATATTTCCATGTTTATAGAGATAGTGGTGTAGATATTTCCAATCTTATACAGATAGCAATGTAGATATTTCCAAGTTCATACAGATAGCGGTGTAGATATTTCCACGTTTATAGAGATGGCGGTGTAGATATTTCCATGTTCATAACGATAGCGGTGTAGATATTTCCATGCTCATACAGATAGCGGTGTAGATATTTCCATGTTCATACAGATAGCGTTGTAGATATTTGCATGTTCATACAGATAGCGGTGTAGATATTTCCATGTTCATACAGTTAGCGGTGTAGATATTTCCATGTTCATACAGGTGGCGGTGTAGATATTTCCACCTTTATAGAGATGGCGGTGTAGATATTTCCATGTTCATACAGATAGCGGTGTGGATATCTCCATGATTATACAGATAGCTGTGTAGATATTTCCATGTTTATACAGATAGCGGTGCAGATATTTCCATCTTAATACAGATGGCGGTGTAGATATTTCCATGTTCCCACAGATGGCGGTGCAGATTTTTCCATGTTCATATGGATGGCGGTGTACATATTTCGATGTTCATCCAGATGGCGGTGAAGATATTTCTGTGTTCATACAGATGGCGGTGAAGGTATTTCCATGTTTATACAGATAGCGGTGTAGATATTTCCATGTTTATAGAGATGGCGGTCTAGATATTTTCATGTTGATAGAGATAGTGGTGTAGTTGTTTCCAAGTTTATAGAGACAGCGTTGTAGATATTTCCATGTTTATACAGATAGCGGTGAAGATTTTTCCATGTTTATACAGATAGCGGTGCAGATATTTCCATGTTTATACAGATAGCGGTGTAGATATTTCCATGTTTATAGAGATAGTGGTGTAGATAATTCCAATTTTATACAGATAGCAGGGTAGATATTTCCAAGTTCCTACAGATAGCGGTGTAGATATTTCCACGTTTATAGGGATGGCGGTGTAGATATTTCCATGTTCATAGAGATGGTGGTGTAGATATTTCCATGTTTATGGAGATGGTGGTGTAGATATTTTCATGTTTACACAGATGGCCGTGTTGGCATTTCCATGTTTACACAGATAGCGGTGTGGATATTTCCATGTTTATGCAGAAAACGGTGTAGATATTTCCATGTTTATACAGATAGCGGTGAGGATATTTCCATGTTTATACAGATAGTGGTGCAGATATTTCCGTGTTTATACAGATAGCGGTGTAGATATTTCCATCTTAATACAGTTGGCGGCGTAGATATGTCCATGTTCGTACTGATGGCGGTGTAGATATTTCAATGTTCATACAGATGGCGGTGTAGATATTTGGAAGTTTATAGAGATAGCGCTGTAGTTATCTACATGTTTATAAAGAAATCTGTGTAGATATTTCCATGTATATGCAGATAGATGTGTAGATATTTCCATGTTCATGCAGATAGCGGTGTAGATGTTTCCATGTTTATCCAGATGCCGGTGTAGATATACCCATGTTCATACAGATGGCGGTGAAGATATTTCCATGTTCATACAGATGGCGGTCTAGATATTTCCATGTTCATACCAATGGCGGTGTAGATATTTCCATGTTCATAGAGATGGCGGTGTAGGTATTTCCATGTTTATACAGATAGCAGTGTAGTTATTTCCATGTTTACAGAGATAGCAGTGAATATATTTCCATGTTTATGCAGATAGCGGTGTAGATATTTCCATGTTTATACAGATAGTGGTGTAGATATTTCCATGTTTATAGAGATAGAGGTGTAGATAATTCCAATTTTATACAGATACCAATGTAGATATTTCCAAGTTCATAAAGATAGCGGTGTAGATATTTCCAGGGTTATAGAGATGGCGGTGTAGATATTTCCATGTTCATACAGATGGCGGTGTAGATATTTCCATGTTTATACAGATGGCAATGTAGTTATTATTTCCATGGTTATAGAGATAGCAGTTTACATATTTCCATTGATATACAGATAGCTGTGTAGATATTTGCCTGTTCATACAGATAGCTGTGTAGATATTTCCATGTTCATACAGATAGCGGTGTAGATACTTCCATGTTCATACCGATAGCGGTGTAGATATTTCCATGTTCAGATAGCGGTTTAGATATTTCCATGTTCATACAGATAGCGTTGTAGATAATTCCATGTTCATACAGATAGCGGTGTAGATATTTCCATGTTCATACAGTTAGCGGTGTAGATATTTCCATCTTCATACAGATGGCGGTGTAGTTATTTACATGTTCATACAGATGGCCGTGTAATTATTTCTATGTTCGTACAGAGGGCTGTGTAGATATTTCCATGTTCATAGAGATGGCGGTGTAGATATTTCCATGTTTATGCAGATAGCGGTATAGATATTTGCATGTTTATACAGATGGTGGTGTAGATATTTCCATGTTTATAAAGATGGCAGTCTAAATATTTCCATGTTTATAGAGATAGTCGTGTAGTTATTTCCAAGTTTTTAGAGACAGCGTTGTAGATATTTCCATGTTTATACAGATAGCGGTGAAGATACATTCATGTTTATACAGATAGCGGTGTAGATATTTCCATGTTTATACAGATAGCGGTGTAGATATTTCCTTGTTTATAGAGATAGTGGTGTAGATAATTCCAATTTTATACAGATAGCAGTGTAGATATTTCCAAGTTCATACAGATAGCTTTGTAGATATTTCCACGTTTATAGAGATGGCGGTGTAGATATTTCCATGTTCATACAGATGTCGGTGCAGATATTTCCATGTTTATAGAGATGGCGGTGTAGATATTTCCATGTTTATAGAGATAGTGGTGTAGTTATTTCCAAGTTTATAGAGATGGCGTTGTAGATATTCCCATGTTTATACAGATAGCGGTGAAGATATTTCCATGTTTATACAGATAGCGGTGAAGATATTTCCATGTTTATACAGATAGCGGTGTAGATATTTCCATGTTTATAGAGATAGTGGTGTAGATAATTCCAATTTTATACAGATAGCAATGTAGATATTTCCAAGTTCATACAGATAGCGGTGTAGATATTTCCAGGTTTATAGAAATGGCGGTGTAGATATTTCCATGTTCATACAGATGGCGATGTAGATATTTCCATGTTTATACAGATGGCGGTGAAGATATTTTCATATTTACACGGATGGTGGTGTAGATATTTCCATGTATACCCAGATACCGGTGTAGACATTTCCATGTTTACACAGATAGCGGTGTGGATATTTCCATGTTTATGCAGATAGCGGTGTTGATGTTTCCATGTTTATACAGATAGCGGTGCGGATATTTCCATGTTTGTACAGATAGCAGTGTAGATATTTCCATGTTCATACAGATTGCGGTGTAGATATTTCCATGTTCATACAGATAGCGTTGTAGATATTTCCATGTTCTTACAGATAGCGGTGTAGATATTTCCATGTTCATAGAGATGGCGTTGTAGATATTTCCATATTTATGCAGATAGCGGTATAGATATTTGCATGTTTATACAGATGGTGGTGTAGATATTTCCATGTTTATAGAGATGGCAGTGTAGATATTTCCATGTTTACAGAGATAGTCGTGTAGTTATTTCCAAGTTTATTGAGACAGCGTTGTAGATATTTCCATGTTTATACAGATAGCGGTGAAGATATTTCCATGTTTATACAGATAGCGGTGTAGATATTTCCATATTTCTACAGATAGCGGTGTAGATATTTCCATGTTCATACAGATAGCGGTGTAGATAATTCCAATTTTATACAGATAGCAGTGTAGATATTTCCAAGTTCATACAGATAGCGGAGTAGATATTTCCACGTTTATAGAGATGGCGGTGTAGATATTTCCATGTTCATACAGATGGCGGTGTAGATATTTCCATGTTTATAGAGATGGCGGTGTAGATATTTTCATGTTTACACAGATGGCGGTATAGATATTTCCGTGTTTACACTGATAGCGGTTTAGACATTTCCATGCTTACACAGATAGCGGTGTGGATATTTCCATGTTTATGCAGATAGCGGTGTAGATATTTCCATGTTTATACAGATAGCGGTGCGGTTATTTCCAAGTTTATAAAGATAGTGGTGCAGACATTTCCATGTTTATACAGATAGCGGTGTAGATATTTCCATCTTAATACAGATGGCGGTGTAGATATGTAAATGTTCGTACAGGTGGCGGTGTAGATATTTCCATGTTCATACAGATGGTGGTGTAGATATCTCGAAGTTTATAGAGAGAGCGCTGTAGTTATTTCCATATTTATAGAGAAATCTGTGTAGATATTTCCATGTATATGCACATAGCTGTGTAGATATTTCCATGTTCAGGAAGATAGCGGTGTAGATATTTCCATGTTAATCCAGATGCCGGTGTAGATATATCCATGTTCATACAGATAGCGGTGAATATATTTCCATGTTCATACAGATGGCGGTGTAGATATTTCCATGTTCATACAAATTTCGGTGTAGATATTTCCATGTTCATAGAGATGGCGGTGTAGATATTTCCATGTTCATACAAATGGCAGTGTAGATATTTCCATGTTCATAGAGATGGCGGTGTAGATATTTACATGTTTATACAGATAGTAGTGTAGTTATTTCCATGTTTATAGAGATAGCAGTGTAGATATTTCCATTGATATACAGATAGCTGTGTAGATATTTGCATGTTCATACAGATAGCGGTGTAGATATTTCCATGTTGATACTGATAGCGGTGTAGATATTTCCATGTTCATACAGATAGCGGTGTAGATATTTCCATCTTCATACAGATAGCCGTTAGATATTTCCATGTTCATACACTTAGCGGTGTAGATATTTCCATGTTCATACAGATGGCGGTGTAGATATTTATATGTTCATACAGATGGCGGTGTAGATATTTCCATGTTCGTACGGATGGCAGTGTAGATATTTCCATGTACATAAAGGTGGCAGTGTAGATATTTCCATGTTTATACAGATAGCATTGTAGTTATTTCCATGTTTATAGAGATAGCAGTGTAGATATTTCCATTGATATACAGATAGCTGTGTAGGTATTTCCGTGTTTATACAGATAGCGGTGTAGATATTTCCATGTTCATACAGATAACGGTGTAGATATTTCCATGTTCATACAGAAAGAGGTGAATATATTTCCATGTACATACAGTTAGCGGTGTAGATATTTCCATGTTCATACAGATGGCGGTGTAGATATTTACATGTTCATACAGATGGCGGTGTAGATATTTCCATGATGGTTCAGATGGCGGTGTTGATATTTCCATGTTCATAGAGATGGCGGTGTAGATATTTCTATGTTTATGCAGATAGCGGTATAGATATTTCCATGTTTATACAGATGGTGTTGTAAATATTTCCATGTTTATAGAGATGGCGGTCTAGATATTTCCATGTTTATAGAGATAGTGGTGTAGTTATTTCCAAGTTTATAGAGACAGCGTTGTAGATATTTCCATGTTTATACAGATAGCGGTGAAGATACTTCCATGTTTATACAGATAGCGGTGTAGATATTTAAATGTTTATACAGATAGCGGTGTAGATATTTCCATGTTTATAGAGATAGTGGTGTAGATAATTCCAACTTTATACAGATAGCAGTGTAGATATTTACAAGTTCATACAGATAGCGGTGTAGATATTTCCACGTTTATACAGATGGCGGTGTAGATATTTCCATGTTCATACAGATGGCAGGGTAGATATTTCGAAGTTTATAGAGAGAACGCTGTAGTTATTTCCATATTTATAGAGAAATCTTTGTAGATATTTCCTTGTATACGCAGATAGCTATGTAGATATTTCCATGTTCACGCAGATAGCGGTGTAGATATTTCCATGTTCATCCAGATGCCGGTTTAGATATATCCATGTTCATACAGATGGCGGTGAAGATATTTCCATGTTCATACAGATGGCGGTGTAGATATTTCCATGTTCATACAAATGGCGGTGTAGATATTTCCATGTTCATAGAGATGGCGGTGTAGATATTTCCATGTTCATACAAATGGCGGTGTAGATATTTCCATGTTCATAGAGATGGCGGTGTAGATATTTCCATGTTTATACAGATAGCAGTGTAGTTATTTCCATGTTTATAGAGATAGCACTGTAGATATTTCCATTGATATACAGATAGCTGTGTAGATATTTGCATGTTCATACAGATAGCGGTGTAGATATTTCCATGTTCATACAGATAGCGGTGTAGATATTTCCATGTTAATACAGATAGCGGTGTAGTTATTTCCATGTTCATACAGATAACGGTGTAGATATTTCAATGTTCATACAGTTAGCGGTGTAGATATTTCCATGTTCATGCGGATGTTGGTGTAGATATTTCCATGTTCATACAGATGGCGGAGTGGATATTTCCATGTTCGTACAGATGGCGGTGTTGATATTTCCATGTTCATACAGATAGCGGTGTAGATATTTCCATGTTCAT
The DNA here is from genome assembly GCF_029281585.2 of Gorilla gorilla gorilla. Classification (NCBI taxonomy): domain Eukaryota; kingdom Metazoa; phylum Chordata; class Mammalia; order Primates; family Hominidae; genus Gorilla; species Gorilla gorilla. The sequence continues at coordinate 1,493,028 of NC_073239.2, read as the reverse complement.
ACAGTTGGCGGTGTAGATGTTTCCATGTTCATACAGATGGCGGTGTAGATATTTACATGTTCATACAGATGGCGGTGTAGATATTTCCATGTCCGTACAGATGGCGGTGTAGATATCTCCATGTTCATAGAGATGGTGGCGTAGATATTTCCATGTTTATGCAGATAGCGGTATAGATATTTCCATGTTTATACAGATGGTGGTGTAGATATTTCCATGTTTATAGAGATGGCGGTCTAGATATTTCCATGTTTATAGAGATAGTGGTGTAGTTATTTCCAAGTTTATATAGATGGCGTTGTAGATATTTCCATGTTTATACAGATAGCGGTGCGGATATTTCCATGTTTGTACAGATAGTTGGGCAGATATTTCCATGTTTATAGAGATAGCAGTGTAGATATTTCCATTGATATACAGATAGCTGTGTGGATATTTGCATGTTCATACAGATAGCGGTGTAGACATTTCCATGTTCATAGAGATGGCGGTGTAGATATTTCCATACTCATACAAATTTCGCAGTAGATATTTCCATGTTCATAGAGATGGCCGTGTAGATATTTCAATGTTTATACAGATGGCATTGTAGTTATTTCCATGGTTATAGAGATAGAAGTGTAGATATTTCCATTGATATACAGATAGCTGTGTAGATATTTGCATGTTCATACTGATAGCTGTGTAGATGTTTCCATGTTCATACAGATAGCGGTGTAGATATTTCCATGTTCATACAGATAGCAGTGTAGATATTTCCATGTTCATACAGATTGCGGTGTAGATATTTCCATGTTCATACAGATAGCGTTGTAGATATTTCCATGTTCATACAGATAGCGGTGTTGATATTTCCATGTTCATAGAGATGGCGTTGTAGATATTTCCATATTTATGCAGATAGCGGTATAGATATTTGCATGTTTATACAGATGGTGGTGTAGATATTTCCATGTTTATAGAGATGGCAGTGTAGATATTTCCATGTTTACAGAGATAGTCGTGTAGTTATTTCCAAGTTTATTGAGACAGCGTTGTAGATATTTCCATGTTTATACAGATAGCGGTGAAGATATTTCCATGTTTATACAGATAGCGGTGTAGATATTTCCATATTTCTACAGATAGCGGTGTAGATATTTCCATGTTCATACAGATAGCGGTGTAGATAATTCCAATTTTATACAGATAGCAGTGTAGATATTTCCAAGTTCATACAGATAGCGGTGTAGATATTTCCACGTTTATAGAGATGGCGGTGTAGATATTTCCATGTTCATACAGATGGCGGTGTAGATATTTCCATGTTTATAGAGATGGCGGTGTAGATATTTTCATGTTTACACAGATGGCGGTATAGATATTTCCGTGTTTACACTGATAGCGGTTTAGACATTTCCATGTTTACACAAATAGCGGTGTGGATATTTCCATGTTTATGCAGATAGCGGTGTAGATATTTCCATGTTTATACAGATAGCGGTGCGGTTATTTCCAAGTTTATAAAGATAGTGGTGCAGACATTTCCATGTTTATACAGATAGCGGTGTAGATATTTCCATCTTAATACAGATGGCGGTGTAGATATGTAAATGTTCGTACAGGTGGCGGTGTAGATATTTCCATGTTCATACAGATGGCGGTGTAGATATCTCGAAGTTTATAGAGAGAGCGCTGTAGTTATTTCCATATTTATAGAGAAATCTGTGTAGATATTTCCATGTATATGCACATAGCTGTGTAGATATTTCCATGTTCAGGAAGATAGCGGTGTAGATATTTCCATGTTAATCCAGATGCCGGTGTAGATATATCCATGTTCATACAGATAGCGGTGAATATATTTCCATGTTCATACAGATGGCGGTGTAGATATTTCCATGTTCATACAAATGGCGGTGTAGATATTTCCATGTTCATAGAGATGGCGGTGTAGATATTTCCATGTTCATACAAATGGCAGTGTAGATATTTCCATGTTCATAGAGATGGCGGTGTAGATATTTACATGTTTATACAGATAGTAGTGTAGTTATTTCCATGTTTATAGAGATAGCAGTGTAGATATTTCCATTGATATACAGATAGCTGTGTAGATATTTGCATGTTCATACAGATAGCGGTGTAGATATTTCCATGTTGATACTGATAGCGGTGTAGATATTTCCATGTTCATACAGATAGCGGTGTAGATATTTCCATCTTCATACAGATAGCCGTTAGATATTTCCATGTTCATACACTTAGCGGTGTAGATATTTCCATGTTCATACAGATGGCGGTGTAGATATTTATATGTTCATACAGATGGCGGTGTAGATATTTCCATGTTCGTACGGATGGCAGTGTAGATATTTCCATGTTCATAAAGGTGGCAGTGTAGATATTTCCATGTTTATACAGATAGCATTGTAGTTATTTCCATGTTTATAGAGATAGCAGTGTAGATATTTCCATTGATATACAGATAGCTGTGTAGGTATTTCCGCGTTTATACAGATAGCGGTGTAGATATTTCCATGTTCATACAGATAACGGTGTAGATATTTCCATGTTCATACAGAAAGAGGTGAATATATTTCCATGTACATACAGTTAGCGGTGTAGATATTTCCATGTTCATACAGATGGCGGTGTAGATATTTACATGTTCATACAGATGGCGGTGTAGATATTTCCATGATGGTTCAGATGGCGGTGTTGATATTTCCATGTTCATAGAGATGGCGGTGTAGATATTTCTATGTTTATGCAGATAGCGGTATAGATATTTCCATGTTTATACAGATGGTGTTGTAAATATTTCCATGTTTATAGAGATGGCGGTCTAGATATTTCCATGTTTATAGAGATAGTGGTGTAGTTATTTCCAAGTTTATAGAGACAGCTTTGTAGATATTTCCATGTTTATACAGATAGCGGTGAAGATACTTCCATGTTTATACAGATAGCGGTGTAGATATTTAAATGTTTATACAGATAGCGGTGTAGATATTTCAATGTTTATAGAGATAGTGGTGTAGATAATTCCAACTTTATACAGATAGCAGTGTAGATATTTCCAAGTTCATACAGATAGCGGTGTAGATATTTCCACGTTTATACAGATGGCGGTGTAGATATTTCCATGTTCATACAGATGGCGGTGTAGATATTTCCATGTTTATAGAGATGGCGGTGGAGATATTTTCATGTTTACACAGATGGCGGTGTAGATATTTCCATGTTTACACAGAAAGCGGTCTAGACATTTCCATGTTTATAGAGATGGCGGTGTAGATATTTTCATGTTTACACAGATGGCGGTGTAGATATTTCCATGTTTACACAGAAAGCGGTGTAGACATTTCCAGGTTTACACTGACAGCGGTGTGAATATTTCCATGTTTATGCAGATAGTGGTGTAGATATTTCCATGTTTATACAGATAGCGGTGCAGATATTTCCATGTTTATACAGATAGTTGGGCAGATATTTCCATGTTTATACAGATAGCGGTGTATATATTTCCATCTTAATACAGATGTCGTTGTAGATATCTCCATGTTCGTACAGATGGCGGTGTAGATATTTCCATGTTCATACAGATGGCAGGGTAGATATTTCGAAGTTTATAGAGAGAGCGCTGTAGTTATTTCCATATTTATAGAGAAATCTTTGTAGATATTTCCTTGTATACGCAGATAGCTATGTAGATATTTCCATGTTCACGCAGATAGCGGTGTAGATATTTCCATGTTCATCCAGATGCCGGTTTAGATATATCCATGTTCATACAGATGGCGGTGAAGATATTTCCATGTTCATACAGATGGCGGTGTAGATATTTCCATGTTCATACAAATGGCGGTGTAGATATTTCCATGTTCATAGAGATGGCGGTGTAGATATTTCCATGTTCATACAAATGGCGGTGTAGATATTTCCATGTTCATAGAGATGGCGGTGTAGATATTTCCATGTTTATACAGATAGCAGTGTAGTTATTTCCATGTTTATAGAGATAGCACTGTAGATATTTCCATTGATATACAGATAGCTGTGTAGATATTTGCATGTTCATACAGATAGCGGTGTAGATATTTCCATGTTCATACCGATAGCGGTGTAGATATTTCCATGTTAATACAGATAGCGGTGTAGTTATTTCCATGTTCATACAGATAACGGTGTAGATATTTCAATGTTCATACAGTTAGCGGTGTAGATATTTCCATGTTCATGCGGATGTTGGTGAAGATATTTCCATGTTCATACAGATGGCGGAGTGGATATTTCCATGTTCGTACAGATGGCGGTGTTGATATTTCCATGTTCATACAGATAGCGGTGTAGATATTTCCATGTTCATACAGTTGGCGGTGTAGATGTTTCCATGTTCATACAGATGGCGGTGTAGATATTTACATGTTCATACAGATGGCGGTGTAGATATTTCCATGTCCGTACAGATGGCGGTGTAGATATCTCCATGTTCATAGAGATGGTGGCGTAGATATTTCCATGTTTATGCAGATAGCGGTATAGATATTTCCATGTTTATACAGATGGTGGTGTAGATATTTCCATGTTTATAGAGATGGCGGTCTAGATATTTCCATGTTTATAGAGATAGTGGTGTAGTTATTTCCAAGTTTATATAGATGGCGTTGTAGATATTTCCATGTTTATACAGATAGCGGTGTATATATTTCCATGTTTATACAGATAGTGGTGTAGATATTTCCATGTTCATACAGATTGCGGTGTAGATATTTCGAAGTTTATAGAGATAGCGCTGTAGTTATTTCCATATTTATAGAGAAATCTGTGTAGATATTTCCATGTATATGCAGATAGCTGTGTAGATATTTCCATGTTCATTCAGATAGCGGTGTAGATATTTCCATCTTCATCCAGATGCTGGTGTAGATATATCCATGTTCATAGACATGGCGGTGAAGATATTTCCATGTTCATACAGATGGCGGTGCAGATATTTCCATGTTCATACAAATGGCGGTGAAGATATTTCCATGTTCATAGAGATGGCGGTGTAGATATTTCCACGTTCATACAAATGGCCGTGTAGATATTTCTACGTTTATAGAGATAGCAGCGTAGATATTTCCATTGATATACAGAGAGCTGTGTAGATATTTGCATGTTCGAACAGATAGCGGTGTAGATATTTCCATGTTCATACAGATAGCGGTGTAGATATTTCCATGTTCATACAGATAGCGGTGTAGATATTTCCATGTTAATACAGATAGCGGTGTAGATATTTCCATGTTCATAGAGATAGCGATGTAGATAATTCCATGTTCATACAGTTAGCGTTGTAGATATTTCCATGTTCATACAGATGGCGGTGTAGATATTTACATGTTCATACAGATGGCGGTGTAGATATTTCCATGTTCGTACGGATGGCAGTGTAGATATTTCCATGTTCATACAGGTGGCGGTGTAGATATTTCCATGTTTATACAGATAGCAGTGTAGTTATTTCCATGTTCATAGAGATAGCAGTGTAGATATTTCCAAGTTCATACAGATAGCGGTAAAGATATTTCCAGGTTTATACAGATGGCGGTGTAGATATTTCCATGTTCATACAGATGGCGCTGTAGATATTTCCATGTTTATAGAGATGGCGGTGTAGATATATTCATGTTTACACAGATGGCGGTGTAGATATTTCCATGTTTACACAGAAACCGGTGTAGACATTTCCATGTTTATAGAGATGGCGGTGTAGATATTTTCATGTTTACACAGATGGAAGTGTAGATATTTTCTTGTTTACACAGAAAGCGTTGTAGATATTTCCATGTTTACACAGACAGCGGTGTGGATATTTCCATGTTTATGCAGATAGCGGTGTAGATATTTCCCTGTTTATACAGATAGCGGTGCAGATATTTCCATGTTTATACAGATAGTTGGGTAGATATTTCCGTGTTTATACAGATAGCGGTGTATATATTTCCATCTTAAAACAGATGTCGGTGTAGATATCTCCATGTTCATACAGATGGCAGTGTAGATATTTCCATGTTCATACTGATGGCAGGGTAGATATTTCAAAGTTTATAGAGATAGCGCTGTAGTTATTTCCATATTTATAGAGAAATCTGTGTAGATATTTCCATGTTTGTGCAGATAGCTATGTAGATATTTCCATGTTCATGCAGATAGTGGTGTAGATATTTCCATGTTCATCCAGATGCCGGTGTAGATATATCCATGTTCATACAGATGGCGGTGAAGATATTTGAATGTTCATACAGATGGCGGTGTAGATATTTCCATGTTCATACAAATGGCGGTGTAGATATTTCCATGTTCATACAGATGGCGGTGTAGATATTTCCATGTTCATACAAATGGCGGTGTAGATATTTCCATGTTCATAGAGATGGCGGTGTAGATATTTCCATGTTTATACAGATAGCAGTGTGGTTATTTCCATATTTATGGAGATAGCAGTGTAGATATTTCCATTGTTATACGGATAGCTGTGTAGATATTTGCATGTTCATACAGATAGCGGTGTACATATTTCCATGTTTGTACACATAGCGGTGTAGATATTTCCATGTTCATACAGAAAACGGTGTAGATATTTCCATGTTCATACAGATAGTGGTGTAGATATTTCCATGTTCATACAGTTAGCGGTGTAGAAGTTTCCATGTTCATACAGATGGCGGTGTAGATATTTACATGTTCATACAGATGGCGGTGTAGATATTTCCATGTTCGTACAGATGGCGGTGTAGATATTTCCCTGTTCATAGAGATGGTGGCGTACATATTTCCGTGTTTATGCAGATAGCGGTATAGATATTTCCATGTTAAAACTGATGGTGGTGTAGATATTTCCATGTTTATAGAGATGGCGGTCTAGATATTTCCATGTTTATAGAGATAGTGGTGTAGTTATTTCCAAGTTTATAGAGACAGCGTTGTAGATATTTCCATGTTTATACAGATAGCGGTGAAGATATTTCCATGTTTATATAGATAGCGGTGTATGTATTTCCATGTTTATTCAGATAGTGGTGTAGATATTTCCATGTTCATACAGATGACGCTGTAGATATTTCAAAGTTTATAGAGATAGCGCTGCAGTTATTTCCATATTTATAGAGAAATCTGTGAAGGTATTTCCATGTATATGCAGATAGCTGTGTAGATATTTCCATGTTCATGCAGATAGCGGTGTAGATATTTCCATGTTCATCCAGATGCCGGTGTAGATATATCCATGTTCATACAGATGGTGGTGAAGATATTTCCATGTTCATACAGATGGCGATGTTGATATTTCCATGTTCATACAAATGGCGTTGTAGATATTTCCAAGTTCATAGAGATAGCGGTGTAGATAATTACATGTTCATACAGTTAGCGGTGTAGATATTTCCATGTTCATACAGATGGCGGTGTAGATATTTACACGTTCATACAGATGGCGGTGTAGATATTTCCAAGTTCGTGTGGATGGCAGTGTAGATATTTCCATGTTCATACAGGTAGCGGTGTAGATATTTCCATGTTTTTACAGATAGCAGTGTAGTTATTTCCATGTTTATAGAGATAGCAGTGTAAATATTTCCATTGATATACAGATAGCTTTGTAGATACTTGCATGTTCATACAGATAGCGGTGTAGATATTTCCATGTTCATACAGATAGCGGTGTAGATATTTCCATGTTCATTCACATAGCGGTGTAGATATTTCCATGTTCATACTGATAACGGTGTAGATATTTCCATGTTCATACAGATAGCGGTGTAGATATTTCCATGTTCATACAGTTAGCGGTGTAGATATTTCCATGTTCATACAGATGGCGGTGTAGATATTTGCAAGTTCGTACAGATGGCGGTTTTGGGATTTCCATGTTCATAGAGACGGTGGAGTAGATATTTCCAGGTTTATGCAGATAGCGGTATATATATTTCCATGTTTATAGAGATGGCGGTCTAGATATTTCCATGTTTATAGAGACAGTGGTGTAGATATTTCCAAGTTTATAGAGACGGCGTGGTAGATATTTCCATGTTTATTCATATAGCGGTGAAGATATTTCCATGTTTATACAGATAGCGGTGTAGATATTTCCATGTTTATACAGATAGCGGTGTAGATATTTCCATGTTCATACAGCTAGCGGTGAAGATATTTCCATGTTCATACAGATGGCAGTGTATTTACATGTTCATACAGATGGCGGTGTAGATATTTCCATGTTCGTACAGATGGCGGTGTAGATATTTCCATGTTCATAGAGATGGCGGTGTAGATATTTCCATGTTTATGCAGATAGCTGTATAGATATTTCCATGTTTATACAGATGGTGGTGTAGATATTTCCATGTTTATAGAGATGGCGGTCTAGGTATTTCCATGTATATAGAGATAGTGGTGTAGTTATTTCCAAGTTTATAGAGACAGCCTTGTAGATATTTCCATGTTTATACAGATAGCGGTGAAGATATTTCCATGTTTATACAGATAGCGGTGTAGATATTTAAATGTTTATACAGATAGCGGTGTAGATATTTCCATGTTTATAGAGATAGTGGTGTAGATAATTCCAATGTTATACAGATAGCAGTGTAGATATTTCCAAGTTCATACAGATAGCGGTGTAGATATTTCCACGTTTATACAGATGGTGGTGTAGATATTTCCATGTTCATACAGAGGGCGCTTTAGATATTTCCATGTTTATAGAGATGGCGGTGTAGATATTTTCATGTTTACACAGATGGCGGTGTATATATTTCCGTGTTTACACAGAAAGCGTTGTAGACATTTCCATGTTTACACAGATAGCAGTGTGGATATTTCCATGTTTATGCAGATAGCGGTGTAGATATTTCCATGTTTACACAGATAGCGGTGCGGATATTTCCATGTTTATACTGATATTTGGGCAGATATTTCCATGTTTATACAGATAGCAGTGTAGATATTTCCATCTTAATACAGATGGCGGTGTAGATATCTCCATGTTCGTACAGATGGCGGTGTAGATATTTCCACGTTCATACAGATGGCAGTGTAGATATTTCGAAGTTTATAGAGATAGCGCTGTAGTTATATCCATATTATTAGAGAAATCTGAGTAGATATTTCCATGTATATGCAGATAGCTGTGTAGATATTTCCATGTTCATGCAGATAGCGGTGTAGATATTTCCATGTTCATCCAGATGCCGGTGTAGATATATCCATGTTCATACAGATGGCGGTGAAGATATTTCCATGTTGATGCAGATGGCAGTGTAGATATTTCCATGTTCATACAAATGGCGTTGTAGATATTTCCATGTTCATAGAGATGGCAGTGTAGATATTTCCATGTTCATACAAATGGCGGTGTAGATATTTCCATATTCATAGAGATGGCGGTGTAGATATTTCCATGTTTATACAGATAGCAGTGTAGTTATTTCCACGTTTATAGAGATAGCAGTGTAGATATTTCCATTGATATACAGATAGCTGTGTGGATATTTGCATGTTCATACAGATAGCGGTGTAGATATTTCCATGTTCATAGAGATGGCGGTGTAGATATTTCCATGCTCATACAAATGGCGGTGTAGATATTTCCATGTTCATAGAGATGGCGGTGTAGATATTTCCATGTTTATACAGATGGCAATGTAGTTATTTCCATGGTTATAGAGATAGCAGTGTAGATATTTCCATTGATATACAGATAGCTGTGTAGATATTTCCATGTTCATATAGATATCGGTGTAGATATTTCCATGTTCATACAGATAGCAGTGTATATATTTCCATGTTCATACAGATAGCGGTGTAGATATTTCCATGTTCATACAGATAGCGTTGTAGATATTTCCATGTTCATACAGATAGCGGTGTAGATATTTCCATGTTAATAGAGGTGGCGGTGTAGATATTTCCATATTTATGCAGATAGCGGTATAGATATTTGCATGTTTATACAGATGGTGGTGTAGATATTTCCATGTTTATACAGACGGCAGTCTAGATATTTCCATGTTAATAGAGATAGTCGTGTAGTTACTTACAAGTTCATAGAGACAGCATTGTGGATATTTCCATGTTTATACAGATGGTGGTGTATATATATCCATGTTTACACAGATGGCGGTGTAGATATTTCCGTGTTTACACAGAAAGCGGTGTAGACATTTCCATGTTTACATAGATAGCGGTGTGGATATTTCCATGTTTATGCAGATAGCGGTGTAGATATTTCCATGTTTACACAGATAGCGGTGCGGATATTTCCATGTTTATACAGATAGTTGGGCAGATATTTCCATGTTTATACAGATAGCAGTGTAGATATTTCCATCTTAATACAGATGTCGGTGTAGATATCTACATCTTCGTACAGATGGCGGTGTAGATATTTCCATGTTCATCCAGATGGCAGTGTAGATATTTCGAAGTTTATAGAGATAACGCTGTAGTTATTTCCATATTATTAGAGAAATCTGTGTAGATATTTCCATGTATATGCAGATAGCTGTGTAGATATTTCCATGTTCATGCAGATAGCGGTGTAGATAATTCCATATTCATCCAGATGCCGGTGTAGATATATCCATGTTCATACAGATGGCGGTGAAGATATTTCCATGTTCATGCAGATGGCAGTGTAGATATTTCCATGTTCATACAAATGGCGGTGTAGATATTTCCATGTTCGTAGAGATGGCTGTGTAGATATTTCCATGTTCATACAAATGGCGGTGTAGATATTTCCATATTCATAGAGATGGCGGTGTTGATATTTCCATGTTTATACAGATAGCAGTGTAGTTATTTCCATGGTTATAGAGATAGCAGTGTAGATATTTCCATTGATATACAGATAGCTGTGTAGATATTTGCATGTTCATACAGATAGCTGTGTAGATATTTCCATGTTCATACAGATAGCGGTGTAAATAATTCCATGTTCATACAGATAGCGGTGTAGATATTTCCATGTTCATACAGATAGCGGTGTAGATATTTCCATGTTCATAGAGGTGGCGGTGTAGATATTTCCATGTTTATGCAGATAGCGGTATAGATATTTGCATGTTTATACAGATGGTGTTGTAGATATTTCCATGTTTATAGATATGACAGTCTAGGTATTTCCATGTTTATAGAGATAGTCGTGTAGTTATTTCCAAGTTTATAGAGACAGCGTTGTAGATATTTCCATGTTTATACAGATAGCGGTGAAGATATTTCCATGTTTATACAGATAGCGGTGTAGATATTTCCATGTTTATATAGATAGCGGTGTAGATATTTCCATGTTTATAGAGATAGTGTTGTAGATAATTCCAATTTTATACAGATATCAGTGTAGATATTTCCAAGTTCATGCAGATAGCGGTGTAGATATTTCCACGATTATAGAGATGGCGGTGTAGATATTTCCATGTTCATAGAGATGGCGGTGTAGATATCTCCATGTTTATACAGATAGTAGTGTAGTTATTTCCATGTTTATAGAGATAGCAGTGTAGATATTTCCACTGATATACAGATAGCTGTGTAGATATTTGCATGTTCATACAGATAGCGGTATAGATATTTCCATGTTGATACAGATAGCGGTGTAGATATTTCCATGTTCATACAGATAGCGGTGTAGATATTTCCATGTTCATACACTTAGCGGTGTAGATATTTCCATGTTCATACAGATGGCGGTGTAGATATTTACATGTTCATACAGATGGCGGTGTAGATATTTCCATGTTCGTACGGATGGCAGTGTAGATATTTCCATGTTCATACAGGTGGCGGTGTAGATATTTCCATGTTTATACAGATATCCGTGTAGTTGTTTCCATGTTTATAGAGATAGCAGTGTAGATATTTCCATTGATATACAGATAGCTGTGTAGATATTTGCATGGTCATACAGATAGCGGTGTAGATATTTCCATGTTCATACAGATAGCGGTTTAGATATTTCCATGTTCATACAGATAGCGTTGTAGATAATTCCATGTTCATAAAGATAGCGGTGTAGATATTTCCATGTTCATACAGTTAGTGGTGTAGATATTTCCATCTTCATACAGATGGCGGTGTAGATATTTACATGTTCATACAGATGGCGGTGTAAATATTTCCATGTTCGTACAGATGGCGGTGTAGATATTTCCATGTTCATAGAGATGGCGGTGTAGATATTTCCATGTTTATGCAGATAGCGGTATAGATATTTGCATGTTTATACAGATGGTGGTGTAGATATTTCCATGTTTATAGAGATGGCAGTCTAGATATTTCCATGTTTATAGAGATAGTCGTGTAGTTATTTCCAAGTTTTTAGAGACAGCGTTGTAGATATTTCCATGTTTATACAGATAGCGGTGAAGATATTTCCATGTTTATACAGATAGCGGTGTAGATATTTCCATGTTTATACAGATAGCGGTGTAGATATTTCCTTGTTTATAGAGATAGTGGTGTAGATAATTCCAATTTTATTCAGATAGCAGTGTAGATATTTCCAAGTTCATACAGATAGCTGTGTAGATATTACCACGTTTATAGAAATGGCGGTGTAGATATTTCCATGTTCATACAGATGGCGGTGTAGATATTTCCATGTTTATAGAGATGGCGGTGTAGATATTTTCATGTTTACACAGATGGCGGTGTAGATATTTCCATGTTTACACTGATAGCGGTGTAGACATTTCCATGTTTACACAGATAGCGGTGTGGATATTTCCATGTTTATGCAGATAGCGGTGTAGATATTTCCATGTTTATACAGATAGCGGTGCGGTTATTTCCATGTTTATACAGATAGTGGTGCAGATATTTCCATGTTTATACAGATAGCAGTGTAGATATTTCCATCTTAATACAGATGGCGGTGTAGATATGTAAATGTTCGTACAGATGGCGGTGTAGTTATTTCCATGTTCATACAGATGGCGGTGTAGATATTTCGAAGTTTATAGAGAAAGCGCTGTAGTTATTTCCATATTTATAGAGAAATCTGTGTAGATATTTCCATGTATATGCAGATAGCTGTGTAGATATTTCCATGTTCAGGCAGATAGAGGTGTAGATATTTCCATGTTCATCCAGATGCCGGTGTAGATATATCCATGTTCATACAGATAGCGGTGAATATATTTCCTTTTTCATACAGATGACGGTGTAGATATTTCCATGTTCATACAAATGGCAGTGTAGATATTTCCATGTTCGTAGTGGTGGCGTAGATATTTCCATGTTTATGCAGATAGCGGTATAGATATTTGCATGTTTATACAGATGGTGGTGTAGATATTTCCATGTTTATAGAGATGGCAGTCTAGATATTTCCATGTTTATAGAGATAGTCGTGTAGTTATTTCCAAGTTTATAGAGACAGCGTTGTAGATATTTACATGTTTATACAGATAGCAGTGAAGATATTTCCATGTTTATACAGATAGCGGTGTAGATATTTCCATGTTTATACAGATAGTGGTGTAGATATTTCCATGTTTATAGAGATAGAGGTGTAGATAATTCCAATTTTATACAGATACCAATGTAGATATTTCCAAGTTCATAAAGATAGCGGTGTAGATATTTCCAGGTTTATAGAGATGGCGGAGTAGATATTTCCATGTTCATACAGATAGCGGTGTAGATATTTCCATGTTTATACAGATGGCAATGTAGTTATTATTTCCATGGTTATATAGATAGCAGTGTAGATATTTCCATTGATATACAGATTGCTGTGTAGATATTTGCCTGTTCATACAGATAGCTGTGTAGATACTTCCATGTTCATACAGATAGCGGTGTAGATATTTCCATGTTCATACCGATAGCGGTGTAGATATTTCCATGTTCATACAGATAGCGGTTTAGATATTTCCATGTTCATACAGATAGCGTTGTAGATAATTCCATGTTCATACAGATAGCGGTGTAGATATTTCCATGTTCATACAGTTAGCGGTGTAGATATTTCCATCTTCATACAGATGGCGGTGTAGATATTTACATGTTCATACAGATGGCGGTGTAAATATTTCCATGTTCGTACAGATGGCGGTGTAGATATTTCCATGTTCATAGAGATGGCGGTGTAGATATTTCCATGTTTATGCAGATAGCGGTATAGATATTTGCATGTTTATACAGATGGTGGTGTAGATATTTCCATGTTTATAGAGATGGCAGTCTAGATATTTCCATGTTTATAGAGATAGTCGTGTAGTTATTTCCAAGTTTTTAGAGACAGCGTTGTAGATATTTCCATGTTTATACAGATAGCGGTGAAGATATTTCCAGGTTTATACAGATAGCGGTGTAGATATTTCCATGTTTATACAGATAGCGGTGTAGATATTTCCATCTTAATACAGATGGCGGTGTAGATATGTAAATGTTCGTACAGATGGCGGTGTAGTTATTTCCATGTTCATACAGATGGCGGTGTAGATATTTCGAAGTTTATTGAGAAAGCGCTGTAGTTATTTCCATATTTATAGAGAAATCTGTGTAGATATTTCCATGTATATGCAAATAGCTGTGTAGACATTTCCTTGTTCAGGCAGATAGCGGTGTAGATATTTCCATGTTCATCCAGATGCCGGTGAAGATATATCCATGTTCATACAGATAGCGGTGAATATATTTCCATGTTCATACAGATGGCGGTGTAGATATTTCCATGTTCATACAAATGGCGGTGTAGATATTTCCATGTTCGTAGTGGTGGTGTTGTAGATATTTCCATGTTTATGCAGATAGCGGTATAGTTATTTGCATGTTTATACAGATGGTGGTGTAGATATTTCCATGTTTATAGAGATGGCAGTCTAGATATTTCCATGTTTATAGAGATAGTCGTGTAGTTATTTCCAAGTTTATAGAGACAGCGTTGTAGATATTTACATGTTTATACAGATAGCGGTGAATATATTTCCATGTTTATACAGATAGCGGTGTAGATAATTCCAATTTTATACAGATAGCAGTGTAGATATTTCCAAGTTCATACAGATAGCGGTGTAGATATTTCCACGTTTATAGAGATGGCGGTGTAGATATTTCCATGTTCATAGAGATGGCGGTGTAGATATTTCCATGTTTATACAGATAGTAGTGTAGTTATTTCCATGTTTATAGAGATATCAGTGTAGATATTTCCACTGATATACAGATAGCTGTGTAGATATTTGCATGTTCATACAGATAGCGGTGTAGATATTTCCATGTTGATACAGATAGCGGTGTAGATATTTCCATGTTCATACAGATAGCGTTGTTGATATTTCCATGTTCATACAGATAGCGGTGTAGATATTTCCATGTTCATACACTTAGCGGTGTAGATATTTCCATGTTCATACAGATGGCAGTGTAGATATTTACATGTTCATACAGATGGCGGTGTAGATATTTCCATGTTCGTACGGATGGCAGTGTAGATATTTCCATGTTCATACAGGTGGCGGTGTAGATATTTCCAAGTTTATACAGATATCCGTGTAGTTGTTTCCATGTTTATAGAGATTGCAGTGTAGATATTTCCATTGATATACAGATAGCTGTGTAGATATTTGCATGGTCATACAGATAGCGGTGTAGATATTTCCATGTTCATACAGATAGCGGTTTAGATATTTCCATGTTCATACAGATAGTGTTGTAGATAATTCCATGTTCATACAGATAGCGGTGTAGATATTTCCATGTTCATACAGTTAGCGGTGTAGATATTTCCATCTTCATACAGATGGCGGTGTAGATATTTACATGTTCATACAGATGGCGGTGTAAATATTTCCATGTTCGTACAGATGGCGGTGTAGATATTTCCATGTTCATAGAGATGGCGGTGTAGATATTTCCATGTTTATGCAGATAGCGGTATAGATATTTGCATGTTTATACAGATGGTGGTGTAGATATTTCCATGTTTATAGAGATGGCAGTCTAGATATTTCCATGTTTATAGAGATAGTCGTGTAGTTATTTCCAAGTTTTTAGAGACAGCGTTGTAGATATTTCCATGTTTATACAGATAGCGGTGAAGATATTTCCATGTTTATACAGATAGCGGTGTAGATATTTCCATGTTTATACAGATAGCGGTGTAGATATTTCCTTGTTTATAGAGATAGTGGTGTAGATAATTCCAATTTTATACAGATAGCAGTGTAGATATTTCCAAGTTCATACAGATAGCTGTGTAGATATTACCACGTTTATAGAAATGGCGGTGTAGATATTTCCATGTTCATACAGATGGCGGTGTAGATATTTCCATGTTTATAGAGATGGCGGTGTAGATATTTTCATGTTTACACAGATGGCGGTGTAGATATTTCCATGTTTACACTGATAGCGGTGTAGACATTTCCATGTTTACACAGATAGCGGTGTGGATATTTCCATGTTTATGCAGATAGCGGTGTAGATATTTCCATGTTTATACAGATAGCGGTGCGGTTATTTCCATGTTTATACAGATAGTGGTGCAGATATTTCCATGTTTATACAGATAGCGGTGTAGATATTTCCATCTTAATACAGATGGCGGTGTAGATATGTAAATGTTCGTACAGATGGCGGTGTAGTTATTTCCATGTTCATACAGATGGCGGTGTAGATATTTCGAAGTTTATAGAGAAAGCGCTGTAGTTATTTCCATATTTATAGAGAAATCTGTGTAGATATTTCCATGTATATGCAGATAGCTGTGTAGATATTTCCATGTTCAGGCAGATAGAGGTGTAGATATTTCCATGTTCATCCAGATGCCGGTGTAGATATATCCATGTTCATACAGATAGCGGTGAATATATTTCCATGTTCATACAGATGACGGTGTAGATATTTCCATGTTCATACAAATGGCAGTGTAGATATTTCCATGTTCGTAGTGGTGGCGTAGATATTTCCATGTTTATGCAGATAGCGGTATAGATATTTGCATGTTTATACAGATGGTGGTGTAGATATTTCCATGTTTATAGAGATGGCAGTCTAGATATTTCCATGTTTATAGAGATAGTCGTGTAGTTATTTCCAAGTTTATAGAGACAGCGTTGTAGATATTTACATGTTTATATAGATAGCAGTGAAGATATTTCCATGTTTATACAGATAGCGGTGTAGATATTTCCATGTTTATACAGATAGTGGTGTAGATATTTCCATGTTTATAGAGATAGAGGTGTAGATAATTCCAATTTTATACAGATACCAATGTAGATATTTCCAAGTTCATAAAGATAGCGGTGTAGATATTTCCAGGTTTATAGAGATGGCGGTGTAGATATTTCCATGTTCATACAGATGGCGGTGTAGATATTTCCATGTTTATACAGATGGTAATGTAGTTATTATTTCCATGGTTATATAGATAGCAGTGTAGATATTTCCATTGATATACAGATTGCTGTGTAGATATTTGCCTGTTCATACAGATAGCTGTGTAGATATTTCCATGTTCATACAGATAGCGGTGTAGATATTTCCATGTTCATGCCGATAGCGGTTTAGATATTTCCATGTTCATACAGATAGCGGTTTAGATATTTCCATGTTCATACAGATAGCGTTGTAGATAATTCCATGTTCATACAGATAGCGGTGTAGATATTTCCATGTTCATACAGTTAGCGGTGTAGATATTTCCGTCTTCATACAGATGGCGGTGTAGATATTTACATGTTCATACAGATGGCGGTGTAAATATTTCCATGTTCGTACAGATGGCGGTGTAGATATTTCCATGTCCATAGAGATGGCGGTGTAGATATTTCCATGTTTATGCAGATAGCGGTATAGATATTTGCATGTTTATACAGATGGTGGTGTAGATATTTCCATGTTTATAGAGATGGCAGTCTAGATATTTCCATGTTTATAGAGATAGTCGTGTAGTTATTTCCAAGTTTTTAGAGACAGCGTTGTAGATATTTCCATGTTTATACAGATAGCGGTGAAGATATTTCCAGGTTTATACAGATAGCGGTGTAGATATTTCCATGTTTATACAGATAGCGGTGTAGATATTTCCATCTTAATACAGATGGCGGTGTAGATATGTAAATGTTCGTACAGATGGCGGTGTAGTTATTTCCATGTTCATACAGATGGCCGTGTAGATATTTCGAAGTTTATTGAGAAAGCGCTGTAGTTATTTCCATATTTATAGAGAAATCTGTGTAGATATTTCCATGTATATGCAGATAGCTGTGTAGACATTTCCTTGTTCAGGCAGATAGCGATGTAGATATTTCCATGTTCATCCAGATGCCGGTGAAGATATATCCATGTTCATACAGATAGCGGTGAATATATTTCCATGTTCATACAGATGGCGGTGTAGATATTTCCATGTTCATACAAATGGCGGTGTAGATATTTCCATGTTCGTAGTGGTGGTGTTGTAGATATTTCCATGTTTATGCAGATAGCGGTATAGATATTTGCATGTTTATACAGATAGTGGTGTAGATATTTCCATGTTTATAGAGATGGCAGTCTAGATATTTCCATGTTTATAGAGATAGTCGTGTAGTTATTTCCAAGTTTATAGAGACAGCGTTGCAGATATTTACATGTTTATACAGATAGCGGTGAATATATTTCCATGTTTATACAGATAGCGGTGTAGATAATTCCAATTTTATACAGATAGCAGTGTAGATATTTCCAAGTTCATACAGATAGCGGTGTAGATATTTCCACGTTTATAGAGATGGCGGTGTAGATATTTCCATGTTCATAGAGATGGCGGTGTAGATATTTCCATGTTTATACAGATAGTAGTGTAGTTATTTCCATGTTTATAGAGATATCAGTGTAGATATTTCCACTGATATACAGATAGCTGTGTAGATATTTGCATGTTCATACAGATAGCGGTGTAGATATTTCCATGTTGATACAGATAGCGGTGTAGATATTTCCATGTTCATACAGATAGCGTTGTTGATATTTCCATGTTCATAGAGATAGCGGTGTAGATATTTCCATGTTCATACACTTAGCGGTGTAGATATTTCCATGTTCATACAGATGGCAGTGTAGATATTTACATGTTCATACAGATGGCGGTGTAGATATTTCCATGTTCGTACGGATGGCAGTGTAGATATTTCCATGTTCATACAGGTGGCGGTGTAGATATTTCCATGTTTATACAGATAGCCGTGTAGTTATTTCCATGTTTATAGAGATAGCAATGTAGGTATTTCCATTCATATACAGATAGCTGTGTAGATATTTGCATGTTCATACAGATAGCTGTGTAGATATTTCCATGTTCATACAGATAACGGTGTAGATATTTCCATGTTCATACAGATAGCGGTGAAAATATTTCCATGTTCATACAGTTAGCAGTGTAGATATTTCCATGTTCATACAGATGGCAGTGTATTTACATGTTCATACAGATGGCGGTGTAGATATTTCCATGTTCGTACAGATGGCGGTGTAGATATTTCCATGTTCATAGAGATGGCGGTGTAGATATTTCCATGTTTATGCAGATAGCGGTGTAGATATTTCCATGTTTATACAGATGGTGGTGTATATATATCCATGTTTACACAGATGGCGGTGTAGATATTTCCGTGTTTACACAGAAAGCGGTGTAGACATTTCCATGTTTACATAGATAGCGGTGTGGATATTTCCATGTTTATGCAGATAGCGGTGTAGATATTTCCATGTTTACACAGATAGCGGTGCGGATATTTCCATGTTTATACAGATAGTTGGGCAGATATTTCCATGTATATACAGATAGCAGTGTAGATATTTCCATCTTAATACAGATGTCGGTGTAGATATCTACATCTTCGTACAGATGGCGGTGTAGATATTTCCATGTTCATCCAGATGGCAGTGTAGATATTTCGAAGTTTATAGAGATAGCGCTGTAGTTATTTCCATATTATTAGAGAAATCTGTGTAGATATTTCCATGTATATGCAGATAGCTGTGTAGATATTTCCATGTTCATGCAGATAGCGGTGTAGATAATTCCATGTTCATCCAGATGCCGGTGTAGATATATCCATGTTCATACAGATGGCGGTGAAGATATTTCCATGTTCATGCAGATGGCAGTGTAGATATTTCCATGTTCATACAGATGGCGGTGTAGATATTTCCATGTTCATACCGATAGCGGTGTAGATATTTCCATGTTCATACAGATAGCGGTTTAGATATTTCCATGTTCATACAGATAGCGTTGTAGATAATTCCATGTTGATACAGATAGCGGTGTAGATATTTCCATGTTCATACAGTTAGCGGTGTAGATATTTCCATCTTCATACAGATGGCGGTGTAGATATTTACATGTTCATACAGATGGCGGTGTAAATATTTCCATGTTCGTACAGATGGCGGTGTAGATATTTCCATGTTCATAGAGATGGCGGTGTAGATATTTCCATGTTTATGCAGATAGCGGTATAGATATTTGCATGTTTATACAGATGGTTGTGTTGATATTTCCATGTTTATAGAGATGGCAGTCTAGATATTTCCATGTTTATAGAGATAGTCGTGTAGTTATTTCCAAGTTTTTAGAGACAGCGTTGTAGATATTTCCATGTTTATACAGATAGCGGTGAAGATATTTCCAGGTTTATACAGATAGCGGTGTAGATATTTCCATGTTTATACAGATAGCGGTGTAGATATTTCCAATTTTATACAGATATCAGTGTAGATATTTCCAAGTTCATACAGATAGCGGTGTAGATATTTCCACGTTTATAGAGACGGCGGTGTAGATATTTCCATGTTCATAGAGATTGCGGCGTAGATATTTCCATGTTTATACAGATAGTAGTGTAGTTATTTCCATGTTTATAGAGATATCAGTGTAGATATTTCCACTAATATACAGATAGCTGTGTAGATATTTGCATGTTCATACAGATAGCGGTGTAGATATTTCCATGTTGATACAGATAGCGGTGTAGATATTTCCATGTTCATACAGATAGCGTTGTTGATATTTCCATGTTCATACAGATAGCGGTGTAGATATTTCCATGTTCATACACTTAGCGGTGTAGATATTTCCATGTTCATACAGATTACGGTGTAGATATTTACATGTTCATACAGATGGCGGTGTAGATATTTCCATGTTCGTATGGATGGCAGTGTAGATATTTCCATGTTCATACAGGTGGCGGTGTAGATATTTCCATGTTTATACAGATAGCCGTGTAGTTATTTCCATGTTTATAGAGATAGCAATGTAGATATTTCCATTGATATACAGATAGCTGTGTAGATATTTGCATGTTCATACAGATAGCGGTGTAGATATTTCCATGTTCATACAGATAACGGTGTAGATATTTCCATGTTCATACAGATAGCAGTGAAAATATTTCCATGTTCATACAGTTAGCAGTGTAGATATTTCCATGATAATACAGATGGCAGTGTATTTACATGTTCATACAGATGGCGGTGTAGATATTTCCATGTTCGTACAGATGGCGGTGTAGTTATTTCCATGTTCATAGAGATGGCGGTGTAGATATTTCCATGTTTATGCAGATAGCGGTGTAGATATTTCCATGTTTATACAGATGGTGGTGTATATATATCCATGTTTACACAGATGGCGGTGTAGATATTTCCGTGTTTACACAGAAAGCGGTGTAGACATTTCCATGTTTACACAGATAGCGGTGTGGATATTTCCATGTTAATGCAGATAGCGGTGTAGATATTTCCATGTTTACACAGATAGCGGTGCGGATATTTCCATGTTTATACAGATAGTTGGGCAGATATTTCCACGTTTATACAGATAGCAGTGTAGATATTTCCAACTTAATACAGATGTCGGTGTAGATATCTACATCTTCGTACAGATGGCGGTGTAGATATTTCCATGTTCATCCAGATGGCAGTGTAGATATTTCGAAGTTTATAGAGATAGCGCTGTAGTTATTTCCATATTATTAGAGAAATCTGTGTAGATATTTCCATGTATATGCAGATAGCTGTGTAGATATTTCCATGTTCATGCAGATAGCGGTGTAGATAATTCCATGTTCATACAGATAGCGGTGTAGATATTTCCAAGTTCATACAGATAGCTGTGTAGATATTTCCACGTTTATAGAGATGGCGGTGTAGATATTTCCATGTTCATACAGATGGCGGTGTAGATATTTCCATGTTTATAGAGATGGCGGTGTAGATATTTTCATGTTTACACAGATGGCGGTGTAGATATTTCCATGTTTACACTGATAGCAGTGTAGACATTTCCATGTTTACACAGATAGCGGTGTGGATATTTCCATGTTTATGCAGATAGCGGTGTAGATATTTCCATGTTTATGCAGATAGCGGTGCGGATATTTCCATGTTTATACAGATAGTGGTGCAGATATTTCCATGTTTATACAGATAGCGGTGTAGATATTTCCATCTTAATACAGATGGCGGTGTAGATATGTAAATGTTCGTACAGATGGCGGTGTAGTTATTTCCATGTTCATACAGATGGCGGTGTAGATATTTCGAAGTTTATAGAGAAAGCGCTGTAGTTATTTCCATATTTATAGAGAAATCTGTGTAGATATTTCCATGTATATGCAGATAGCTGTGTAGATATTTCCATGTTCAGGCAGATAGCGGTGTAGATATTTCCATGTTCATCCAGATGCCGGTGTAGATATATCCATGTTCATACAGATAGCGGTGAATATATTTCCATGTTCATACAGATGACGGTGTAGATATTTCCATGTTCATACAAATGGCAGTGTAGATATTTCCATGTTCGTAGTGGTGGTGTTGTAGATATTTCCATGTTTATGCAGATAGCGGTATAGATATTTGCATGTTTATACAGATGGTGGTGTAGATATTTCCATGTTTATAGAGATGGCAGTCTAGATATTTCCATGTTTATAGAGATAGTCGTGTAGTTATTTCCAAGTTTATAGAGACAACGTTGTAGATATTTCCATGTTTATACAGATAGCGGTGAATATATTTCCATGTTTATACAGATAGTGGTGTAGATATTTCCATGTTTATAGAGATAGAGGTGTAGATAATTCCAATTTTATACAGATACCAATGTAGATATTTCCAAGTTCATAAAGATAGCGGTGTAGATATTTCCAGGTTTATAGAGATGGCGGTGTAGATATTTCCATGTTCATACAGATGGCGGTGTAGATATTTCCATGTTTATACAGATGGCAATGTAGTTATTATTTCCATGGTTATAGAGATAGCAGTGTAGATATTTCCATTGATATACAGATTGCTGTGTAGATATTTGCCTGTTCATACAGATAGCTGTGTAGATATTTCCATGTTCATACAGATAGCGGTGTAGATATTTGCATGTTCATACCGATAGCGGTGTAGATATTTCCATGTTCATACAGATAGCGGTTTAGATATTTCCATGTTCATACAGATAGTGTTGTACATAATTCCATGTTCATACAGATAGCGGTGTAGATATTTCCAAGTTCATACAGATAGCTGTGTAGATATTTCCACGTTTATAGAGATGGCGGTGTAGATATTTCCATGTTCATACAGATGGCGGTGTAGGTATTTCCATGTTTATAGAGATGGCGGTGTAGATATTTTCATGTTTACACAGATGGCGGTGTAGATATTTCCATGTTTACACTGATAGCGGTGTTGACATTTCCATGTTTACACAGATAGCGGTGTGGATATTTCCATGTTTATGCAGATAGCGGTGTAGGTATTTCCATGTTTATACAGATAGCGGTGCGGTTATTTCCATGTTTATACAGATAGTGGTGCAGATATTTCCATGTTTATACAGATAGCAATGTAGATATTTCCATCTTAATACAGGTGGCGGTGTAGATATGTAAATGTTCGTACATATGGCGGTGTAGATATTTCCATGTTCATACAGATGGTGGTGTAGATATTTCGAAGTTTATAAAGAAAGCGCTGTAGTTATTTCCATATTTATAGAGAAATCTGTGTAGATATTTCCATGTATATGCAGATAGCTGTGTAGATATTTCCATGTTCAGGCAGATAGCGGTGTAGATATTTCCATGTTCATCCAGATGCCGGTGTAGATATATCCATGTTCATACAGATAGCGGTGAATATGTTTCCATGTTCATACAGATGGCGGTGTATATATTTCCATGTTCATACAAATAGCGGTGTAGATATTTCCATGTTCGTAGAGGTGGCGTTGTAGATATTTCCATGTTTGTGCAGATAGCGGTATAGATATTTGCATGTTTATACAGATGGTGGTGTAGATATTTCCATGTTTATAGAGATGGCAGTCTAGATATTTCCATGTTTATAGAGATAGTCGTGTAGTTATTTCCAAGTTTATAGAGACAGCGTTGTAGATATTTACATGTTTATACAGATAGCGGTGAAGATATTTCCATGTTTATACAGATAGCGGTGTAGATATTTCCATGTTTATATAGATAGCAGTGAAGATATCTCCATGTTTATAGAGATAGTGGTGTAGATAATTCCAATTTTATACAGATAGCACTGTAGATATTTCCAGGTTCATACAGATAGCGGTGTAGATATTTCCACGTTTATAGAGATGGCGGTGTTAATATTTCCATGTTCATAGAGATGGCGGTGTGGATATTTCTACGTTTAAGCAGATAGCGGTATAGATATTTCCATGTTTATACAGATGATGGTGTAGATATTTCCATGTTTATAGAGATGGCGTTCTACATATTTCCATGGTCATACAGATGGCGGTGTAGTTATTTCCATGTTTACAGAGATAGCGGTGTAGATATTTCCATGTTATTACACATAGCGGTGCAGATATTTCCAAGTTTATAGAGATGGCGGTGTAGATATTTCCATGTTTCTACAGATAGCGGTATGGATATTTCCATGTTTATACAGATGGCGGTGTAGATATTTCCATGTTTGTAGAAGTGGCAGTCTAGATATTTCCATGTTTATAGAGATAGTGGTGTAGATATTTCCAAGTTTATAGAGATAGTGGTGTAGATATTTCCAAGTTTATAGAGATAGCGGTGTAGGTATTTCCATGTTTATACACATAACGGTGTAGATATTTCCATGTTTATACAGATAGCGGTGTAGATATTTCCATTTTTATACAGATAGCAGTGTAGATATTTCCATGTACATACAGAGAGCGGTGTAGCTATTTCCACCTTTCTAGAGACGGCAGTGTAGATATTTCCATGTTCATACAGATGGCGGTGTAGATATTTCCATGTTTATACAGATGGTGGTGTAGATATCTCCATGTTTATACAGATAGCGGTGTAGGTATTTCCATCTTTATAGTGATGGGGCTGTGGGTATTTCCATGTACAAACAGATGGCGGTGTAGAAATTTCCATGTTTACACAGATAGCGGTGTAGACATTTCCATGTTTACACAGATACCGTTGTAGATATTTCCATGTTTATAGAGATAGCGGTGTAGATATTTCCATGTTTATTCAGATAGCTGTGAAGATATTTCCATGTTTACAGAGGTAGCGGTGTAGATATTTCCATGTTTATGCAGATAGCGGTGTAGATATTTAAATGTTTATACATATAGCGGTGTAGATATTATCATGTCCATACTGATTGCGGGGTAAATATTTATTTCCATCTTTATACAGATGGTGGTGTAGATATTTCCATATTCACACAGATGGCTGTGGAGATATTTAAATGTTTATAGAGATGGCAGTGTGGATATTTCCATGTTTGTACAGATGGCGGTGTAGTTATTTCCATGTTTATAGAGATAGCGGTGTAGATATCTAGATGTTTATACATACAGCGGTGTAGATTTTTCCATGTTCATACAGTAGGGGTGTAGGTATTTCTATGTATATACAGATAGCAGTGTTGATAGTTCCATGTTTTTACAGATGGCAGTGTAGATATTTCCATGTTTATAGAGATGGTGGTGTAGTTATTTCCTTGTTTATACAGAAAGCGGTGTAGATATTTGCATGTTTATACAGATAGCGGTGTAGATATTTCCAAGTTCATACAGATAGCGGTGTAGATATTTCCATGTTCATCCACATGGCGGTGTAGATACTTCCATGGTCATACAGATGGCGGTGTAGATATTTCCATGTTTACAGAGAAAGCGGTGTAGATATTTCCATGTTTATAGAGATAGCGGTGTAGATATTTCCATGTTTATTGAGATGGCGGTCAAGATATTTCCTTGTTTATACAGATAGAGGTGTAGATATTTCCATGTTTATAGAGATAGCGGTGTAGATATTTCCATTTTGATACAGATAGCAATGTACATATTTCCATGTTCATACAGATAGCGGTGTAGATATTTCCTTGTTCATACAGATAGCGGTGTAGATATTTCCATGCTGATACAGATGGTGGTGTAGATATTTCCATGTTTATAGAGATGGCGGTCTATATATTTCCACGTTTATAGAGATAGTGGTGTTGTTATTTCCAAGTTTATAGATATAGCAGTGTAGCTATTTCCATGTTTATACAGATAGCGGTGTAGATATTTCCATGTTTATACAGATAGCGGTGTAGATATTTCCATGTTTATAGAGATGGCGGTCAAGATATTTCCTTGCTTATACAGATAGCGGTGTAGATATTTCCATATTTATAGACATAGCGGTGTCGATATTTCCATGTTTATACAGATAGCAGTGTCGATATTTCCATGTTTATACAGATAGCTGTGACGATATTTCCATGTTTATACAGATAGCAGTGTAGATATTTTATGTTTACGCAGATAGCGGTGTAGATATTTCCATGTTTATACTGATAGTGGTGTAGATACTTCCATGTTTATAGAGATAGGGGTGTAGATATTTCCATGTTAATCCAGATTGCGGTGTACATGATTCCATGTTCATACAGATGGCGCTGAAGATAATTCTATGTTCATACAGATGGCAGTGATTATATTTCCATGTTCATACAAATGGCGGTGTAGTTATTTCCATGTTCATAGAGATGGCAGTGTAGATATTTCCATATTTCTAGAGATAGCGGTGTAGTTATTTCCATGTTCATAGCGATAGCAGTGTAGATATTTCCATGTATATACAGATAGCTGTGTAAATATTTCCATGTTCATACAGATAACGGTGTAGATATTTCCATGTTCATACAGATGGCGGTGTAGTTATTTCCATATTTAAAAAGATAGCGGCATAGTTATTTCCATGTTCATAGAGATAGCGGTGTAGATATTTCCATGTATATACAGAGAGCGGTGTAGATATTTCCATGTTTATAGAGATGGCAGTGTAGATATTTCCATGTTTATACAGACGGCGGTTTAGATATTTCCATGTTTACAGAGACAGCGGTGTAGATATTTCCATGTTGATACGCATAGCTGTGTAGATATTTCCATGTTTATACAGATAGCGTTGTAGATATTTACATGTTTATAGAAATGGCGGTCTAGATATTTTCTGTTTTATACAGATAGCGGTGTAGATATTTCCATGTTCATAGAGATAGCAGTGTAGATATTCCCAATTTTATACAGATAGCAGTTTAGATATTTCCGTGTTTATACAGATAGCGGTGAAGATATTTCCATGTTCATGCAGATGGCGGTGTAGATATTTCCATCTTCATACAAATGGCGGTGTAGATATTTCCATGTTCATACAGATAGCGGTGTAGATATTTCCATGTTCATACAGATAGCGGTGTAGATATTTCCATGTTCATACAGTTAGCGGTGTAGATATTTCCATGTTCATACAGATGGCGGTGTAGATATTTACATGTTCATACAGATGGCGTTGTGGATATTTCCATGTTTGTACGGATGGCAGTGTAGATATTTCCATGTTCATACAGGTGGCGGTGTAGATATTTCCATGTTTATGCAGATAGCAGTGTAGTTATTTCCATGTTTATAGAGATAGAAGTGTAGATATTTCCATTGATATACAGATAGCTGTGTAGATATTTGCATGTTCATACAGATAGCGGTGTAGATATTTCCATGTTCATACAGACAGCGGTGTAGATATTTCCATGTTCATACAGATAGCGGTGTAGATATTTCCATGTTCATACAGATAGTGGTTTAGGTATTTCCATGTTCATCGAGATAGCGGTGTAGATAATTCCATGTTCATACAGTTAGCGGTGTAGATATTTCCATGTTCATACAGATGGCAGTATAGATATTTACATGTTCATACAGATGGCGGTGTAGATATTTCCATGTTCGTACGGATGGCAGTGTAGATATTTCCATGTTCTTACAGGTGGCGGTGTATATATTTCCATGTTTTTACAGATAGCAGTGTAGTTATTTCCATGTTTATAGAGATAGCAGTGTAGATATTTCCATTGATATACAGATAGCTTTGTAGATACTTGCATGTTCATACAGATAGCGGTGTAGATATTTCCATGTTCATACAGATAGCGGTGTAGATATTTCCATGTTCATACACATAGCGGTGTAGGTATTTCCATGTTCATACAGATAACGGTGTAGATATTTCCATGTTCATACAGATAGCGGTGTAGATATTTTCATGTTCATACAGTTAGCGGTGTAGATATTTCCACGTTCATACAGATGGCGGTGTGGATATTTACATGTTCGCACAGATGGCGGTGTAGATATTTCCATGTTCATAGAGACGGTGGCGTAGATATTTCGATGTTTATGCAGATAGCAGTATAGATATTTCCATGTTTATACGGATGGTGGTGTAGATATTTCCATGTTTATAGAGATGGCGGTGTAGATATTTCCATGTTCATAGAGATGGCGGTGTAGATATTTCCATGTTTATACAGATAGCAGTGTGGTTATTTCCATGTTTATAGAGATAACACTGT
Source organism: Gorilla gorilla gorilla (assembly GCF_029281585.2). NCBI lineage: Eukaryota > Metazoa > Chordata > Mammalia > Primates > Hominidae > Gorilla > Gorilla gorilla. The sequence continues at coordinate 1,464,126 of NC_073239.2, read as the reverse complement.
AGATATTTCCATTGATATACAGATAGCTATGTAGATATTTGCATGTTCATACAGATAGCGGTGTAGATATTTCCATGTTCATACAGATAGCGGTGTAGATATTTCCATGTTAATACAGATAGCGGTGTAGTTATTTCCATGTTCATACAGATAACGGTGTAGATATTTCAATGTTCATACAGTTAGCGGTGTAGATATTTCATGTTCATGCGGATGTTGGTGTAGATATTTCCATGTTCATACAGATGGCGGAGTAGATATTTCCATGTTCATACAGATGGCGGTGTTGATATTTCCATGTTCATACAGATAGCGGTGTAGATATTTCCATGTTCATACAGTTAGCGGTGTAGATGTTTCCATGTTCATACAGATGGCAGTGTAGATATTTACATGTTCATACAGATGGCGGTGTAGATATTTCAATGTCCGTACAGATGGCGGTGTAGATATTTCCATGTTCATAGAGTTGGTGGCGTAGATATTTCCATGTTTATGCAGATAGCGGTAAAGATATTTCCATGTTTATTCAGATGGTGGTGTAGATATTTCCATGTTTATAGAGATGGTGGTCTAGATATTTCCATGTTTATAGAGATAGTGGTGTAGTTATTTCCAAGTTTATATAGATGGCGTTGTAGATATTTCCATGTTTATACAGATAGCGGTGTATATATTTCCATGTTTATACAGATAGTGGTGTAGATATTTCCATGTTCATACAGATGGCGGTGTAGATATTTCGAAGTTTATAGAGATAGCGCTGTAGTTATTTCCATATTTATAGAGAAATCTGTGTAGATATTTCCATGTGTATGCAGATAGCTGTGTAGATATTTCCATGTTCATGCAGATAGCAGTGTAGATATTTCCATCTTCATCCAGATGCCGGTGTAGATATATCCATGTTCATACAGATGGCGGTGAAGATATTTCCATCTTCATACAGATGGCGGTGCAGATATTTCCATGTTCATACAAATGGCTGTGTAGATATTTCCATGTTCATAGAGATGGCGGTGTAGATATTTCCACGTTCATACAAATGGCCGTGTAGATATTTCCATGTTCATAGAGATGGCGGTGTAGATATTTCCATGTTTATACAGATAGCAGTGTAGTTATTTCTACGTTTATAGAGATAGCAGCGTAGATATTTTCATTGATATACAGAGAGCTGTGTAGATATTTGCATGTTCGTACAGATAGCGGTGTAGATATTTCCATGTTCATACAGATAGCGGTGTAGATATTTCCATGTTCATACAGATAGCGGTGTAGATATTTCCATGTTAATACAGATAGCGGTGTAGATATTTCCATGTTCATAGAGATAGCGATGTAGATAATTCCATGTTCATACAGTTATCGGTGTAGATATTTCCATGTTCATACAGATGGCGGAGTAGATATTTACTTGTTCATACAGATGGCGGTGTAGATATTTCCATGTTCGTACGGATGGCAGTGTAGATATTTCCATGTTCATACAGGTGGCGGTGTAGATATTTCCATGTTTATACAGATAGCAGTGTAGTTATTTCCATGTTTATAGAGATAGCAGTGTAGATATTTCCAAGTTCGTACAGATAGCGGTAAAGATATTTGCAGGTTTATACAGATGGCGCTGTAGATATTTCCATGTTCATACAGATGGCGCTGTAGATATTTCCATGTTTATAGAGATGGCGGTGTAGATATATTCATGTTTACTCAGATGGCGGTGTAGATATTTCCATGTTTACACAGAAACCGGTGTAGACATTTCCATGTTTATAGAGATGGCGGTGTAGATATTTTCATGTTTACACAGATGGAAGTGTAGATATTTTCTTGTTTACACAGAAAGCGTTGTAGATATTTCCATGTTTACACAGACAGCGGTGTGGATATTTCCATGTTTATGCAGATAGCGGTGTAGATATTTCCCTGTTTATACAGATAGCGGTGCAGATATTTCCATGTTTATACAGATAGTTGGGCAGATATTTCCATGTTTATACAGATAGCGGTGTATATATTTCCATCTTAAAACAGATGTCGGTGTAGATATCTCCATGTTCATACAGATGGCGGTGTAGATATTTCCATGTTCATACTGATGGCAGGGTAGATATTTCAAAGTTTATAGAGATAGCGCTGTAGTTATTTCCATATTTATAGAGAAATCTGTGTAGATATTTCCATGTATATGCAGATAGCTATGTAGATATTTCCATGTTCATGCAGATAGTGGTGTAGATATTTCCATGTTCATCCAGATGCCGGTGTAGATATATCCATGTTCATACAGATGGCGGTGAAGATATTTGAATGTTCATACAGATGGCGGTGTAGATATTTCCATGTTCATACAAATGGCGGTGTAGATATTTCCATGTTCATACAGATGGCGGTGTAGATATTTCCATGTTCATACAAATGGCGGTGTAGATATTTCCATGTTCATAGAGATGGCGGTGTAGATATTTCCATGTTTATACAGATAGCAGTGTGGTTATTTCCATGTTTATAGAGATAGCAGTGTAGATATTTCGATTGTTATACGGATAGCTGTGTAGATATTTGCATGTTCATACAGATAGCGGTGTAGATATTTCCATGTTCTTACAGATAGCGGTGTACATATTTCCATGTTTGTACACATAGCGGTGTAGATATTTCCATGTTCATACAGATAACGGTGTAGATATTTCCATGTTCATACAGATAGCGGTGTAGATATTTCCATGTTCATACAGTTAGCGGTGTAGAAGTTTCCATGTTCATACAGATGGCGGTGTAGATATTTACATGTTCATACAGATGGCGGTGTAGATATTTCCATGTTCGTACAGATGGCGGTGTAGATATTTCCCTGTTCATAGAGATGGTGGCGTACATATTTCCGTGTTTATGCAGATAGCGGTATAGATATTTCCATGTTTAAACTGATGGTGGTGTAGATATTTCCATGTTTATAGAGATGGCGGTCTAGATATTTCCATGTTTATAGAGATAGTGGTGTAGTTATTTCCAAGTTTATAGAGACAGCGTTGTAGATATTTCCATGTTTATACAGATAGCGGTGAAGATATTTCCATGTTTATATAGATAGCGGTGTATATATTTCCATGTTTATTCAGATAGTGGTGTAGATATTTCCATGTTCATACAGATGGCGCTGTAGATATTTCAAAGTTTATAGAGATAGCGCTGCAGTTATTTCCATATTTATAGAGAAATCTGTGAAGATATTTCCATGTATATGCAGATAGCTGTGTAGATATTTCCATGTTCATGCAGATAGCGGTGTAGATATTTCCATGTTCATCCAGATGCCGGTGTAGATATATCCATGTTCATACAGATGGTGGTGAAGATATTTCCATGTTCATACAGATGGCGATGTTGATATTTCCATGTTCATACAAATGGCGTTGTAGATATTTCCAAGATCATAGAGATAGCGGTGTAGATAATTACATGTTCATACAGTTTGCGGTGTAGATATTTCCATGTTCATACAGATGGCGGTGTAGATATTTACATGTTCACACAGATGGCTGTGTAGATGTTTCCAAGTTCGTGTGGATGGCAGTGTAGATATTTCCATGTTCATACAGATAGCGGTGTAGATATTTCCATGTTTTTACAGATAGCAGTGTAGTTATTTCCATGTTTATAGAGATAGCAGTGTAAATATTTCCATTGATATACAGATAGCTTTGTAGATACTTGCATGTTCATACAGATAGCGGTGTAGATATTTCCATGTTCATACAGATAGCGGTGTAGATATTTCCAAGTTCATTCACATAGCGGCGTAGATATTTCCATGTTCATACAGATAACGGTGTAGATATTTCCATGTTCATACAGATAGCGTTGTAGATATTTCCATGTTCATACAGTTAGCGGTGTAGATATTTCCATGTTCATACAGATGGCGGTGTAGATATTTACAAGTTCGTACAGATGGCGGTTTAGAGATTTCCATGTTCATAGAGACGGTGGAGTAGATATTTCCATGTTTATGCAGATAGCGGTATAGATATTTCCAGGTTTATACAGATGGTGGTGTAGATATTTCCATGTTTATAGAGATGGCGGTCTAGATATTTCCATGTTTATAGAGACAGTGGTGTAGATATTTCCAAGTTTATAGAGACGGCGTTGTAGATATTTCCATGTTTATACAGATAGCGGTGAAAATATTTCCATGTTTATACAGATAGCGGTGTAGATATTTCCATGTTTATACAGATAGCGGTGTAGATATTTCCATGTTCATACAGTTAGAGGTGTAGAAGTTTCCATGTTCATACAGATGGCGGTGTAGATATTTACATGTTCATACAGATGGCGGTGTAGATATTTCCATGTTCGTACAGATGGCGGTGTAGATATTTCCCTGTTCATAGAGATGGTGGCGTACATATTTCCGTGTTTATGCAGATAGCGGTATAGATATTTCCATGTTTAAACTGATGGTGGTGTAGATATTTCCATGTTTATAGAGATGGCGGTCTAGATATTTCCATGTTTATAGAGATAGTGGTGTAGTTATTTCCAAGTTTATAGAGACAGCGTTGTAGATATTTCCATGTTTATACAGATAGCGGTGAAGATATTTCCATGTTTATATAGATAGCGGTGTATATATTTCCATGTTTATTCAGATAGTGGTGTAGATATTTCCATGTTCATACAGATTGCGCTGTAGATATTTCAAAGTTTATAGAGATAGCGCTGCAGTTATTTCCATATTTATAGAGAAATCTGTGAAGATATTTCCATGTATATGCAGATAGCTGTGTAGATATTTCCATGTTCATGCAGATAGCGGTGTAGATATTTCCATGTTCATCCAGATGCCGGTGTAGATATATCCATGTTCATACAGATGGTGGTGAAGATATTTCCATGTTCATACAGATGGCGATGTTGATATTTCCATGTTCATACAAATGGCGTTGTAGATATTTCCAAGATCATAGAGATAGCGGTGTAGATAATTACATGTTCATACAGTTAGCGGTGTAGATATTTCCATGTTCATACAGATGGCGGTGTAGATATTTACATGTTCATACAGATGGCTGTGTAGATATTTCCAAGTTCGTGTGGATGGCAGTGTAGATATTTCCATGTTCATACAGATAGCGGTGTAGATATTTCCATGTTTTTACAGATAGCAGTGTAGTTATTTCCATGTTTATAGAGATAGCAGTGTAAATATTTCCATTGATATACAGATAGCTTTGTAGATACTTGCATGTTCATACAGATAGCGGTGTAGATATTTCCATGTTCATACAGATAGCGGTGTAGATATTTCCAAGTTCATTCACATAGCGGCGTAGATATTTCCATGTTCATACAGATAACGGTGTAGATATTTCCATGTTCATACAGATAGCAGTGTAGATATTTCCATGTTCATACAGTTAGCGGTGTAGATATTTCCATGTTCATACAGATGGCGGTGTAGATATTTACAAGTTCGTACAGATGGCGGTTTAGAGATTTCCATGTTCATAGAGACGGTGGAGTAGATATTTCCATGTTTATGCAGATAGCGGTATAGATATTTCCAGGTTTATACAGATGGTGGTGTAGATATTTCCATGTTTATAGAGATGGCGGTCTAGATATTTCCATGTTTATAGAGACAGTGGTGTAGATATTTCCAAGTTTATAGAGACGGCGTTGTAGATATTTCCATGTTTATACAGATAGCGGTGAAAATATTTCCATGTTTATACAGATAGCGGTGTAGATATTTCCATGTTTATACAGATAGCGGTGTAGATATTTCCATGTTCATACAGCTAGCGGTGTAGATATTTCCATGTTCATACAGATGGCAGTGTATTTACATGTTCATACAGATGGCGGTGTAGATATTTCCATGTTCGTACAGATTGCGGTGTAGATATTTCCATGTTCATAGAGATGGCGGTGTAGATATTTCCATGTTTATGCAGATAGCGGTATAGATATTTCCATGTTTATACAGATGGTGGTGTAGATATTTCCATGTTTATAGAGATGGCGGTCTAGGTATTTCCATGTATATAGAGATAGTGGTGTAGTTATTTCCAAGTTTATAGAGACAGCCTTGTAGATACTTCCATGTTTATACAGATAGCGGTGAAGATATTTCCATGTTTATACAGATAGCGGTGTAGATATTTAAATGTTTATACAGATAGTGGTGTAGATATTTCCATGTTTATAGAGATAGTGGTGTAGATAATTCCAATTTTATACAGATAGCAGTGTAGATATTTCCAAGTTCATACAGATAGCGGTGTAGATATTTCCACGTTTATAAAGATGGTGGTGTAGATATTTCCATGTTCATACAGAGGGCGCTGTAGATATTTCCATGTTTATAGAGATGGCGGTGTAGATATTTTCATGTTTACACAGATGGCGGTGTAGATATTTCCGTGTTTACACAGAAAGCGTTGTAGACATTTCCATGTTTACACAGATAGCGGTGTGGATATTTCCATGTTTATGCAGATAGCGGTGTAGATATTTCCATGTTTACGCAGATAGCGGTGCGGATATTTCCATGTTTATACTGATAGTTGGGCAGATATTTCCATGTTTATACAGATAGCAGTGTAGATATTTCCATCTTAATACAGATGGCGGTGTAGATATCTCCATGTTCGTACAGATGGCGGTGTAGATATTTCCACGTTCATACAGATGGCAGTGTAGATATTTCGAAGTTTATAGAGATAGCGCTGTAGTTATTTCCATATTATTAGAGAAATCTGAGTAGATATTTCCATGTATATGCAGATAGCTGTGTAGATATTTCCATGTTCATGCAGATAGCGGTGTAGATATTTCCATGTTCATCCAGATGCCGGTGTAGATATATCCAGGTTCATACAGATGGCGGTGAAGATATTTCCATGTTGATGCAGATGGCAGTGTAGATATTTCCATGTTCATACAAATGGCGGTGTAGATACTTCCATGTTCATAGAGATGGCAGTGTAGATATTTCCATGTTCATACAAATGGCGGTGTAGATATTTCCATATTCATAGAGATGGCGGTGTAGATATTTCCATGTTTATACAGATAGCAGTGTAGTTATGTCCACGTTTATAGAGATAGCAGTGTAGATATTTCCATTGATATACAGATAGCTGTGTGGATATTTGCATGTTCATACAGATAGCGGTGTAGATATTTCCATGTTCATAGAGATGGCGGTGTAGATATTTCCATGCTCATACAAATGGCGGTGTAGATATTTCCATGTTCATAGAGATGGCGGTGTAGATATTTCCATGTTTATACAGATGGCAGTGTAGTTATTTCCATGGTTATAGAGATAGCAGTGTAGATATTTCCATTGATATACAGATAGCTGTGTAGATATTTCCATGTTAATACAGATAGCGGTGTAGATATTTCCATGTTCATACAGATAGCGGTGTAGATATTTCCATGTTCATACAGATAGCGTTGTAGATATTTCCATGTTCATACAGATAGTGGTGTAGATATTTCCATGTTAATAGAGGTGGCGGTGTAGATATTTCCAAATTTATGCAGATAGCAGTATAGATATTTGCATGTTTATACAGATGGTGTTGTAGATATTTCCATGTTTATAGATATGACAGTCTAGGTATTTCCATGTTTATAGAGATAGTCGTGTAGTTATTTCCAAGTTTATAGAGACAGCGTTGTAGATATTTCCATGTTTATACAGATAGCGGTGAAGATATTTCCATGTTTATACAGATAGCGGTGTAGATATTTCCATATTTATATAGATAGCGGTGTAGATATTTCCATGTTTATAGAGATAGTGGTGTAGATAATTCCAATTTTATACAGATAGCAGTGTAGATATTACCAAGTTCATGCAGATAGCGGTGTAGATATTTCCACGTTTATAGAGATGGCGGTGTAGATATTTCCATGTTCATAGAGATGGCGGTGTAGGTATTTCCATGTTTATACAGATAGTAGTGTAGTTATTTCCATGTTTATAGAGATAGCAGTGTAGATATTTCCACTGATATACAGATAGCTGTGTAGATATTTGCATGTTCATACAGATAGCGGTATAGATATTTCCATGTTGATATAGAGAGCGGTGTAGATATTTCCATGTTCATACAGATAGCGTTGTTGATATTTCCATGTTCATACAGATAGCGGTGTAGATATTTCCATGTTCATACACTTAGCGGTGTAGATATTTCCATGTTCATACAGATGGCGGAGTAGATATTTACATGTCCATACAGATGGCGGTGTAGATATTTCCATGTTCATACGGATGGCAGTGTAGATATTTCCATGTTCATACAGGTGGCGGTGTAGATATTTCCATGTTTATACAGATAGCCGTGTATTTATTTCCATGTTTATAGAGATAGCAGTGTAGATATTTCCATTGATATACAGAAAGCTGTGTAGATATTTGCATGGTCATACAGATAGCGGTGTAGATATTTCCATGTTCATACAGATAGCAGTTTAGATATTTCCATGTTCATACAGATAGCGTTGTAGATAATTCCATGTTCATACAGATAGCGGTGTAGATATTTCCATGTTCATACAGTTAGCGGTGTAGATATTTCCATCTTCATACAGATGGCGGTGTAGATATTTACATGTTCATACAGATGGCGGTGTAAATATTTCCATGTTCGTACAGATGGCGGTGTAGATATTTCCATGTTCATAGAGATGGCGGTGTAGATATTTCCATGTTTATGCAGATAGCGGTATAGATATTTGCATGTTTATACAGATGGTGATGTAGATATTTCCATGTTTATAGAGATGGCAGTCTAGATATTTCCATGTTTATAGAGATAGTTGTGTAGTTATTTCCAAGTTTTTAGAGACAGCGATGTAGATATTTCCATGTTTATACAGATAGCGGTGAAGATATTTCCATGTTTATACAGATAGCGGTGTAGATATTTCCATGTTTATACAGATAGCGGTGTAGATATTTCCTTGTTTATAGAGATAGTGGTGTAGATAATTCCAATTTTATACAGATAGCAGTGTAGATATTTCCAAGTTCATACAGATAGCTGTGTAGATATTTCCACGTTTACAGACTTGGCGGTGTAGATATTTCCATGTTCATACAGATTGCGGTGTAGATATTTCCATGTTTATAGAGATGGCGGTGTAGATATTTTCATGTTTACACAGATGGCGGTGTAGATATTTCCATGTTTATGCAGATAGCGGTGTACATATTTCCATGTTCATACAGATGGCTGTGTAGATACTTACATGTTGATACAGATGGCGTTGTAGATATTTACATGTTCATACAGATGGCGGTGTAGATATTTCCATGTTCGTACGGATGGCAGTGTAGATATTTCCATGTTCATACAGGTGGCGGTGTAGGTATTCCCATGTTTTTACAGATAGCTGTGTAGTTATTTCCATGTTTATAGAGATAGCAGTGTAGATATTTCCATTGATATACAGATAGCTGTGTAGATATTTGCATGTTCATACAGATAGCGGTGTAGATATTTCCATGCTCATACAGATAGCGGTGTAGATATTTCCATGTTCATACAGATAACGTGGCATATATTTCCATGTTCATACATATAGCGGTATAGATATTTCCATGTTCATACAGATAGCGGTGTAGATATTTCCATGTTCATACAGATGGCGGTGTAGATATTTCCAAGTTCGCACGGATGGCAGTGTAGATATTTCCATGCTGATACAGGTGTCGGTGTAGACATTTCCATGTTTATACAGATAGCAGTGTAGTTATTTCCATGTTTATAGAGATAGCAGTGTAGATATTTCCATTTTCGTACAGATTGCGGTGTAGATATTTGCATGTTCATTTAGATAGCGGTGTAGATATTTCCATGTTCATACAGAAAACGGTGTAGATATTTTCATGTTCATACAGATAGCGGTGTAGATATTTCCATGTACACACAGATAGCGGTGTAGATATTTCCATGTTCATTCAGTTAGCGGTGTAGATATTTCCATGTTCATACAGATGGCGGTGTAGATATTTACATGTTCATACAGATGGCGGTGTAGATATTTCCGTGTTCGTACGGATGGCAGTGTAGGTATTTCCATGTTCGTACAGGTGGCGGTGTAGATATTTCCAAGTTTATACAGATAGCAGTGTAGTTATTTCCATGTTTATAGAGATAGCAATGTAGATATTTCCATTGATATACAGATAGCTTTGTAGACATTTGAATGTTCATACAGATAGCGGTGTAGATATTTCCATGTTCGTACAGATTGCGGTGTAGATATTTCCATGTTCGTACAGATACCGTTGTAGTTATTTCCATGTTTATACAGATAGCAGTGTAGTTATTTCCATGTTTATAGAGATAGCAATGTAGATATTTCCATTGATATACTGATAGCTGTGTAGATATTTGCATGTTCATACAGATGGCGGTGTAGATACTTCCATGTTTGTACAGATGGCGGTGTAGATATTCCCATGTTCATAGAGATGGCGGTGTAGATATTTCCATGTTTATGCAGATAGCGGTATAGATATTTCCCTGTTTATACAGATGGTGGTGTAGATATTTCCATGTTTATAGAGATGGCGGTCTAGATATTTCCATGTTTCTAGAGATAGTGGTGTAGTTATTTCCAAGTTTATAGAGACAGCGTTGTACATATTTCCGTTTTTAAACAGATAGCGGTGAAGATATTTCCATGTTTATACAGATAGCGGTGTAGATATTTCCATGTTTATACAGATAGCAGTGTAGATATTTCCATGTTTATAGAGATAGTGGAGTAGATAATTTCAATTTTATACAGATAGCAGTGTAGATATTTCCAAGTTCATACAGATAGCGGTGTAGATAATTCCACCTTTATAGAGATGGCGGTGTAGATATTTCCATGTTCATACAGATGGCGGTGTAGATATTTCCATGTTTTTAGAGATGGCGGTGTAGATATTTTCATCTTTACACAGATGGCGTTGTAGATATTTCCATGTTTACACAGATAGCGTTGTTGACATTTCCATGTTTACACAGATAGCGGTGTGGATATTTCCATGTTAATGCAGATAGCGGTGTAGATATTTCCATGTTTATACAGATAGCGGTGCGGATATTCCCATGTTTATACAGATAGTTGGGCAGATACTTCCATGTTTATACAGATAGCGGTGTAGATATTTCCATCTTAATACAGATGGCGGTGCAGATATGTCCATGTTCGTACAGATGGCGATGTAGTTATTTCCATGTTCATACAGATGGCGGTGTGGATATTTCGAAGTTTATAGAGATAGCGCTGTAGTTATTTCCATATTTATAGAGAAATCTGTGTAGATCTTTCCATGTATATTCAGATAGACGTGTAGATATTTCCATGTTCATGTAGATAGCGGTGTAGATATTTCCATGTACATCCAGATGCCGGTGTAGATATATCCATGTTCATACAGATGGCGGTGAAGATATATCCATATTCATACAGATGGCGATGTAGATACTTCCATGTTCATACACATGGCGATTTAGATATTTCCATGTTAATGCAAATGGCGGTGTAGATATTTCCATGTTCATACTGATAGCGGTGTAGATATTTCCATGTACATACAGTTAGCGGTGTCGATATTTCCATGTTCATACAGATGGCGGTGTAGATATTTCCAGGTTCGTACGGAAGGCAGTGTGGATATTTCCATGTTCATACAGGTGGCGGTGTAGATATTTCCATGTTTATACAGATAGCGGTGTAGATATTTCCATGTTCATACAGATAACGGTGTAGATATTTCCATGTTCATACAGATAGCCTTTTAGATATTTCCATGTTCATACAGATAGCGGTGTAGATATTTCCATGTTCATACAGTTAGCGGTGTAGATATTTAAATGTTCATACAGATGGCGGTGTAGATATTTACATTTTCATACAGATGGCGGTGTAGATATTTCTGTGTTCATACAGATAGCGGTGTAGATATTTCCATGTTCATACAGATAGAGGTGTAGATATTTCCATGTTCATACAGATGGCGGTGTAGATATTTCCATGTTCATACCAATAGCAGTGAAGATATTTCCATGTTTATGCAGTTAGCGGTGTAGTTATTTCCATGTTCATACAGATGACGGTGTAGATATTTACATGTTCATACAGATGGCGGTGTAGATATTTCCATGTTCGTACGGATGGCAGTGTAGATATTTCCATGTTCATACAGATAGCGGTGTAGATATTTCCATGTTTATACAGATAGCAGTGTATATATTTCCATGTTTATAGACATAGCTGTGTATGTATTTCCATTGATATACAGATAGTTGTGTAGATATTTGCATGTTCATACAGATAGCGGTGTAGATATTTCCATGTTCGTACAGATGGCGGTGTAGATATTTCCATGTTTATACAGATAGCGGTGCGGATATTTCCATGTTTATACAGATAGTTGGGCAGATATTTCCATGTTTACACAGAAAGCGGTGCAGATATTTCCATCTTAATACAGATGGCGGTGTAAATATGTCCATGTTCGTACAGATGGCGGTGTAGATATTTCCATGTTCATACAGATGGCGGTGTAGATATTTCGAAGTTTGTAGAGATAGCGCTGTAGTTATTTCCATATTTATAGAGAAATCTGTGTAGGTATTTCCATGTATATGCAGATAGCTGTGTAGATATTTCCATCTTCATGCAGATAGCGGTGTAGGTATTTCCATGTTCATCCAGATGCCGGTGTAGATATATCCATGTTCATACAGATGGCGGTGAAGATATTTCCATGTTCATACAGATGGCGGTGTAGATATTTCCATGTTCATACACATGGCGGTGTAGATATTTCCATGTTCATAGAGATGGCGGTGTAGATATTTCCATGTTCATACAAATGGCGGTGTAGATATTTCCATGTTCTTAGAGATGGCGGTGTAGATATTTCCATGTTTATACATATAGCAGTGTAGTTATTTCCATGTTTATAGAGATATTGGTGTAGATAATTTCAATTTTATACAGATAGCTGTGTAGATATTTGCATGTTCATACTGATAGCGGTGTAGATATTTCCATGTTCATACAGAAAGCGGTGTAGATATTTCCATGTTCATGCAGACAGCGGTGTAGATATTTCCATGCTCATACTGATAGCGGTGTATATAATTCCATGTTCAAGCAGATAGCTGTGTAGATATTTCCATGTTCATACCAATAGCGGTGTAGATATTTCCATGTCCATACAGTTAGCGGTGGAGATATTTCCATGTTTATACAGATAGTTGTGCAGATATTTCCATGTTTAAACAGATAGCGGTGTAGGTATTTCCATGTTCATACAGATGGCGGAGTAGATATTTCGAAGTTTATAGAGATAGCGCTGTTGTTATTTCCATGTCCATACTGTTAGCGGTGTAGATATTTCCATGTTCATACTGATGGCAGTGTAGATATTTACATGTTCATACAGATGGCGGTGTAGATATTTCCATGTTCGTACGGATGGCAGTGTAGATATTTCCATGCTCATACAGATAGCGGTGTAGATATTTCCATGTTTATACAGATAGCAGTGTAGTTATTTCCATGTTTATAGAGATAGCATTGTAGATATTTCCATTGATATACAGATAGGTGTGCAGATATTTGCTTATTCATACAGATAGTGGTGTAGATATTTCCATGTTCATACAGATAGCGGTGTAGATATTTCCATGTTCATACAGATAGCGGTGTAGATATTTCCATGTTCATGCAGATAGCGGTGTAGATATTTCCATATTCATACAGATAGCGGTGCAGATATTTCCATGTTCATGCAGTTAGCTGTGTAGATATTTCCATGTTCATACAGATGGTGGTGTAGATATTTACATGTTCATACAGATGGTGGTGTAGATATTTACATGTTCATAGAGATGGCGGTGTAGATATTTCCATGTTTATGAAGATAGCTGTATAGATATTTCCATGTTTATACAGATGGTGGTGTAGAAATTTCCATGTTTATGAAGATAGCTGTATAGATATTTCCATGTTTATACAGATAGCGGTGAAGATATTTCCATGTTTATACAGATGGTGGTGTAGTTATTTCCAAGTTTATAGAGACAGCGTTGTAGATATTTCCATGTTTATACAGATAGCGGTGAAGATATTTCCATGTTTATACAGGTAGCGGTGTATTTATTTCCATGTTTATACAGATAGCGGTTTAGATATTTCCATGTTTATAGAGATAGTGGTGTAGATAATTCCAATTTTATACAGATAGCTGTGTAGATATTTCCAAGTTCATACAGATAGCGGTGTAGATATTTCCACGTTTATAGAGATGACTTTGTAGATATTTCCATGTTCATACAGATGGCGGTATAGATATTTCCATGTTTATAGAGATGGCGGTGTAGATATTTCCATGTTTACACAGATAGCGGTGTGGACATTTCCATGTTTACACAGATAGCGGTGTGGATATTTCCATGTTTATGCAGATAGCGGTATAGATATTTCCATGTTTATACAGATAGTGGTGCAGATATTTCCATGTTTATACAGATGGTGGTGCAGATATTTCCAGCTTAATACAGATGGCGGTGTAGATATGTCCATGTTCGTACAGATGGCGGTGTAGATATGTCCAAGTTCATAAAGATGGTGGTGTAGATAATTGCATGTTCATACAGATAGCGGTGTAGATATTTCCACGTACATACAGATAGCGGTCTAGATATTTCCATGTTCATACAGAGAGCGGTGTAGATATTTCCATGTTCATACAGATAGCGGTGTAGATATTTCCATGTTCATACATATAACGGTGTAGATAATTCCAATTTTATACAGATAGCAGTGTAGATATTTCTAAGTTCATACAGATAGCCGTGTAGATATTTCCACGTTTATAGAGATGGCGGTGTAGATATTTCCATGTTCATACAGATGGCGTTTTAGATATTTCCATGCTTATAGAGATGGCGGTGTAGATAATTTCATGTATACACAGATAGCGGTGTAGTCATTTCCATGTTTACACAGATAGCGGTGTGGATATTGACATGTTTATGCAGATAGCGGTGTAGATATTTCAATGTTTATACAGATAGCGGTGCGGATATTTCCATGTTTATACAGATAGTGGTGCAGATATTTCCATGCTTATACAGATAGCGGTGTAGATATTTCCATCTTAATAGAGATGGCGGTGTATATATGTCCATGTTCGAACAGATGGCGGTGTAGATATTTCGAAGTTTATAGAGATAGCGCTGTAGTTATTTCCATATTTATAGAGAAATCTGTGTAGATATTTCCATGTATATGCAGATAGCTGTGTAGATATTTCCAAATTCATACAGATAGCGGTGTAGATATTTCCACGCTTATAGAGATGGCGGTGTAGATATTTCCATGTTCATACAGATGGCGGTGTAGATATTTCCATGTTTATAGAGATGGCGGTGTAGATATTTTCAGGTTTACATAGATGGCGGTGTAGATATTTCCATGTACATACAAATGGCGGTGTATATATTTCCATGTTCATAGAGATGGCGGTGTAGATATTTCCGTGTTCATACAAATTGCAGTGAAGTTATTTCCATGTTCATTGAGATGGCGGTGTAGATATTTCCATGTTTATACAGATAGCGGTGTAGATATTTCCATGTTCATACAGATAGCGGTGTAGATATTTCTATGTTCATACATATAACGGTGTAGATATTTCCATGTTCATACAGATAGCGCTGTAGATAGTTCCATGTTCACACAGATAGCGGTGTAGATATTTCCATGTTCATACAGTTAGCGGTGTAGATATTTCCATGTTCATACAGATGGCGGTGTAAATATTTACATGTTCATACAGATGGCGGTGTAGATATTTCCATGTTCGTACGGATGGCAGTGTAGATATTTCCATGTTCGTACAGGTGGCAGTGTAGATATTTCCATGTTTATACAGATAGCAGTGTAGTTATTTCCATGTTTATAGAGATAGCAATGTAGATATTTCCATTGTTATACAGATAGCTGTGTAGACATTTGCATGTTCATTCAGATAGCGGTATAGATATTTCCACGTTCGTACAGATAGAGGTGTAGATATTTCCATGTTGATACCGATAGCGGTGTAGATATTTCCATGTTCATACAGATAACTGTGTAGATATTTCCATGTTAATACAGATAGCGGTGTAGATATTTCCATGTTTATACAGTGGGCGGTTTAGATATTTCCATGTTTACACAGATAGCGGTGTGGATATTTCCATGTTCATACAGATAGCGGTGTAGATATTTCCATATTCACACAGGTAGCGGTGAAGATATTTCCATGTTCATACAGATAGCGGTGTAGATATTTCCATGTTCATCCAGATGGCGGTGTAGATATTTCCATGTTCATAGAGATGGCGGTGTAGATATTTCCATGTTCATACAGATGGCGGTGTAGATATTTCCATGTTCATACAGATGGCGGTGTAGATATTTCCATGTTCGTATAGACGGCGGTGTAGATATTTCCATGTTTATAGAGATAGCAGTGTAGATATTTCCATTGATACACAGATAGCTGTGTAGATATTTGCGTGTTCATTCAGATAGAGGAGTAGATATTTTCATGTTCGTACAGATAGCGGTGTAGATATTTCCATGTTCATACAGTTAGCGGTGTAGATATTTCCATGTTCATATAGATGGCGGTGTAGATATTTACATGTTCATACAGATGGCGGTGTGGATATTTCCATGTTCATACAGATGGCGGTGTAGATATTTCCATGTTCATAGAGGTGGCGGTGTAGATATTTCCATGTTTATGCAGATAGCGATATAGGTATTTCCATGTTTATACAGATGGTGTTGTAGATATTTCCATGTTTATGGGGATGGCGGTGTAGATATTTTCATGTTTACACAGATGGCGGTGTAGATATTTCCATGTTCATACAGATAGCGGTGTAGATATTTCCATGTTCATACAGTTAGCCGTGTAGATATTTCCATGTTCATACAGATGGCAGTGTAGATATTTTGAAGTTTATAGAGATAGCGCTGTAGTTATTTCCATATTTCTAGAGAAATCTATGTAGATATTTCCATGTATATGCAGATAGCTGTGTAGATATTTCCAAATTCATACAGATAGCGGTGTAGATATTTCCACGCTTATACAGATAGCGTTGTAGATATTTCCATCTTAATAGAGATGGCGGTGTATATATGTCCATGTTCGTACAGATGGCGGTGTAGATATTTCCATGTTCATACAGATATTGGTGTAGATATTTACATGTTCATACAGATGGCGGTGTAGATATTTCCATCTTCGTACGGATGGCAGTGTAGATATTTCCATGTTCATACAGGTGGTGGTGTAGATATTTCCATGTTTATACAGATAGCAGTGTAGTTATTTCCATGTTTATAGAGATAGCAGTGTAGATATTTCCATTGTTATACAGATAGCTGTGTAGATATTTGCATGTTCATTCAGATAGCGGTATAGATATTTCCACGTTCGTACAGATAGAGGTGTAGATATTTCCATGTTGATACAGATAGCGGTGTAGACATTTCCATGTTCATACAGTTAACAGTGTAGATATTTCCATGTTCATACAGATATCGGTGTAGATATTTCCATTTTCCTACAGTTAGCGGTGTATATATTTCCATGTTCATACAGATGGCCTTGTAGATATTTACATGTTCATAGAGATGGCGGTGTAGATATTTCCATGTTCGTACAGATGGCGGTGTAGATATTTCCAGGTTCATAGAGATGGTGGATGTTGATATTTCCATGTTTATGCAGATAGCGGTATAGGTATTTCCATGTTTATACAGATGGTGTTGTAGATATTTCCATGTTTATAGAGATGGCGGTCTAGTTATTTCCATGTTTATAGAGATAGTGGTGTAGTTATTTCCAAGTTTATAGAGACAGCGTTGTAGATATTTCCATGTTTATATAGATAACGGTGAAGATATTTCCATGTTTATACAGATAGCGGTGTAGATATTTCCATGTTTATACAGATAGAAGTGTAGATATTTCCATGTTTATAGAGATAGTGGTGTAGATAATTACAATTTTATACAGATAGCAGTGTAGATATTTCCAAATTCATACACATAGCGGTGTAGATATTTCCACGTTTATAGAGATGGCGGTGTAGATATTTCCATGTTCATACAGATGGCGGTGTAGATATTTCAATGTTTATAGAGATGGCGGTGTAGATATTTTCATGTTCACACAGATGGCGGTGTAGATATTTCCGTGTTTACACAGATAGCGGTGTAGACATTTCAATGTTTACATGGATAGCGGTGTGGATATTTCCATGTTTATGCAGATAGCGGTGTAGATATTTCCGTGTTTATACAGATAGCGGTGCGGATATTTCCATGTTTATACAGATAGTTGTGCTGCTATTTCCATGTTTATACAGATAGCGGTGTAGATATTTCCATCTTATTACATTTGGCGGTGTAGGTATGTCCATGTTTGTACAGATGGCGGTGTAGATATTTCCATTTTCATACAGATGGCGGTGTAGATATTTTGAAGTTTATAGAGATAGCGCTGTAGTTATTTCCATATTTATAGAGAAATCTGTGTAGATATTTCCATGTATATGCAGATAGCTGTGTACATATTTCCAAGTTCATACAGATAGCGGTGTAGATATTTCCACGTTTATAGAGATGGCAGTGTAGATATTTCCATGTTCATACAGATGGCGGTGTAGATATTTCCATGTTTATAGAGATGGCGGTGTAGATATTTTCATGTTTACACTGATGGTGGTGTAGATATTTCCATGTTCATACAAATGGCGGTGTATATATTTCCATGTTCATAGAGATGGCGGTGTAGATATTTCCATGTGTAAAGAAATAGCTTTGTAGATATTTCCATGTACATGCAGAGTGCTGTGTAGATATTTCCATGTTCAAACAGATAGCTGTGTAGATATTTCCCTGTTCATACAGATAGCGGTGTAGATATTTCCATGTTCATACAGATAGCGGTGTAGATATTTCCATGTTCGTACAGATAGCGGTGTCAATATTTCCATGTTCATACAGATAGCGGTGTAGATATTTCCATGTTCATACAGATAGCGGGGTAGATATTTATATGTTCGTACAGATGGCGGTGTAAATATTTACATGTTCATACAGATGGCGGTGTAGATATTTCCATGTTCGTACGGATAGCAGTGTAGATATTTGCATGTTCATACAGATAGCAGTGTAGATATTTCCATCTTCATACAGAAGACGGTGTAGATATTTCCATGTTCATACAGATAGCGGTGTAGATATTTCCATGTTCATACAATTAGCGGTGTACATATTTCCATGTTCATACAGACGGCGGTGTAGATATTTACATGTTCATACAGATGGCGGTGTAGATATTTCCATGTTCATATGGATGGCAGTGCAGATATTTCCACTTTCATACAGGTGGCGGTGTAGATATTTCCAAGTTTATACAGATAGCAGTGAAGTTATTTCCATGTTTATAGAGATAGCAGTGTAGATATTTCCATTGATATACAGATAGCTGTGTAGATATTTCCATGTTCATACAGAGAGCGGTGTAGATATTTCCATGTTCATACAGATAGCTGTGTAGATATTTCCATGTTCATACAGATAGCGTTGTAGGTATTTCCATGCTCATACAGTCAGCGGTGTAGATATTTCCATGTTCATACAGATGGCATTGTAGATATTTACATGTTCATACAGATGGCGGTGTAGATATTTCCATGTTCGTACGGATGGCAGTGTAGATATTTCCATGTTCATACAGGTGGCGATGTAGATATTTCCATGTTTATACAGATAGCAGTGTAGTTATTTCCTTGTTTATAGAGATAGCAGTGCAGATATTTCCATTGATAAACAGATAGCTGTGTAGATATTTGTATGTTCTTACAGATAGCGGTATAGATATTTCCATGTTCATACAGACAGCGGTGTAGATATTTCCATGTTCATACAGATGGCGGTGTAGATATTTACATGTTCATAGAGATGGCGGTGTAGATATTCCCATGTTTATAGAGATAGTGGTGTAGTTATTTCCAAGTTTATAGAGACAGCGTTGTAGATATTTCCATGTTTATACAGATAGCGGTGAAGATATTTCCATGTTTATACAGATAGCGGTGTAGATATTTCCAAGTTCATACAGATAGCGGTGTAGATATTTCCACGTTTATAGAGATGGCAGTGTAGATATTTCCATGTTCATACAGATGGCGGTGTAGATATTTCCATGTTTATAGAGATGGCGGTGTATATATTTTCATGTTTACACAGATAGCGGTGTAGACATTTCCATGTTTACACAGATAACGGTGTGGATATTTCCATGTTTATGCAGATAGCGGTGTAGATATTTCCATGTTTATACAGATAGCGGTGCGGGTATTTCCATGTTTACACAGATAGTGGTGCAGATATTTCCATGTTTATAAAGATAGCGGTGTAGATATTTCCATCTTAATACAGATGGCGGTGTAGATATGTCCATGTTCGTACAGATGGCGGTGTAGATATTTCCATGTTCATACAGATGGCAGTGTAGATATTTCGAAGTTTATAGAGATGGCGCTGTAGTTATTTCCATATTTATAGAGAAATCTGTGTAGATATTTCCATGTATATGCAGATAGCTGTGTAGATATTTCCAAATTCATACAGATAGCGGTGTAGATATTTCCACGCTTATACAGATAGCGGTGTAGATATTTCCATCTTAATAGAGATGGCGGTGTATATATGTCCATGTTCGTACAGATGGCCGTGTAGATATTTCCATGTTCATACTGATGGCGGTGTAGGAATTTCGAAGTTTATAGAGATAGCGCTGTAGTTATTTCCATATTTATAGAGATATCTGTATAGATATTTCCATGTATATGCAGAAAGCTGTGTTGATATTTCCATGTTCATCCAGATGCCGGTGTGGATATATCCGTGTTCATACAGATGTCGGTGAAGATATTTCCATGTTCTTACAGATGGCGGTGTAGATATTTCCATGCTCATACAAATGGCAGTGTAGGTATTTCCATGTCCGTAGAGATGGCGGTGTAGATATTTCCATGTTCATACAAATGGCGGTGTAGGTATTTCCATGTTCACAGACATGGCGGTTTAGATATTTCCATGTTTATACAGATAGCAGTGTAGTTATTTCCATGCTTATAGAGACAGCAGTGTAGATATTTCCATTGATATACAGATAGCTGGGTAGATATTTCCATGTTCATACAGATAGCGGTGTAGATATTTCCATGTTCATACAGATAGCAGTGTAGATATTTCCATGTTCATACAGACAGCGGTGTAGATATTTCCATGTTCATACAGATATCAGTGTAGATATTTCCATGTTCATACAGATAGCGGTGTAGATATTTACATGTTCATACAGATGGCGATGTAGATATTTCCATCTTCGTACGGATGGCAGTGTAGATATTTCCATGTTCATACAGGTGGTGGTGTAGATATTTCCATGTTTATACAGATAGCAGTGTAGTTATTTCCATGTTTATAGAGATAGCAGTGTAGATATTTCCATTGTTATACAAATAGCTGTGTAGATATTTGCATGTTCATTCAGATAGCGGTATAGATATTTCCACGTTCGTACAGATAGAGGTGTAGATATTTCCATGTTGATACAGATAGCGGTGTAGATATTTCCATGTTCATACAGATAACAGTGTAGATATTTCCATGTTCATACAGATATCGGTGTAGATATTTCCATTTTCCTACAGTTAGCGGTGTATATATTTCCATGTTCATACAGATGGCCGTGTAGATATTTCAATGTTTATAGAGATGGCGGTGTAGATATTTTCATGTTCACACAGATGGCGGTGTAGATATTTCCGTGTTTACACAGATAGCGGTGTAGACATTTCCATGTTTACATGGATAGCGGTGTGGATATTTCCATGTTTATGCAGATAGCGGTGTAGATATTTCCATGTTTATACAGATAGCGGTGCGGATATTTCCATGTTTATACAGATAGTGGTGCTGCTATTTCCATGTTTATACAGATAGCGGTGTAGATATTTCCATCTTATTATAGATGGCGGTGTAGGTATGTCCATGTTTGTACAGATGGCGGTGTAGATATTTCCATGTTCATACAGATGGCGGTGTATTTTGAAGTTTATAGAGATAGCGCTGTAGTTATTTCCATATTTATTGAGAAATCTGTGTAGATATTTCCATGTATATGGAGATAGCTGTGTAGATATTTCCAAGTTCATACAGATAGCGGTGTAGATATTTCCACGTTTATAGAGATGGCGGTGTAGATATTTCCATGTTCATACAGATGGCGGTGTAGATATTTCCATGTTTATAGAGATGGCGGTGTAGATATTTTCATGTTTACACTGATGGTGGTGTAGATATTTCCATGTTCATACAAATGGCGGTGTATATATTTCCATGTTCATAGAGATGGCGGTGTAGATATTTCCATGTTCATACAAATGGCCGTGTAGATATTTCCACGTTCATAGAGATGGCGGTGTAGATACTTCCATGTTTACACAGATAGCAGTGTAGTTATTTCCATGTTTATAGAGACAGCAGTGCAGATATTTCCATTGATATACAGATAGCTGTGTAGATATTTGCATGTTTATACTGATAGCGGTGTAGATATTTCCATGTTCATACAGATAGCGGTGTAGATATTTCCATGTTTATACAGATAGCAGTGTAGATATTTCCATGTTTATAGAGATAGTGGTGTAGATAATTCCTATTTTATACAGATAGCAGTGTAGATATTTCCAAATTCATACACATAGCGGTGTAGATAATTCCACGTTTATAGAGATGGCGGTGTAGATATTTCCATGTTCATACAGATGGCGGTGTAGATATTTCAATGTTTATAGAGATGGCGGTGTAGATATTTTCATGTTCACACAGATGGCGGTGTAGATATTTCCGTGTTTACACAGATAGCGGTGTAGACATTTCCATGTTTACATGGATAGCGGTGTGGATATTTCCATGTTTATGCAGATAGCGGTGTAGATATTTCCATGTTTATACAGATAGCGGTGCGGATATTTCCATGTTTATACAGATAGTGGTGCTGCTATTTCCATGTTTATACAGATAGCGGTGTAGATATTTCCATCTTATTATAGATGGCGGTGTAGGTATGTCCATGTTTGTACAGATGGCGGTGTAGATATTTCCATGTTCATACAGATGGCGGTGTATTTTGAAGTTTATAGAGATAGCGCTGTAGTTATTTCCATATTTATTGAGAAATCTGTGTAGATATTTCCATGTATATGGAGATAGCTGTGTAGATATTTCCAAGTTCATACAGATAGCGGTGTAGATATTTCCACGTTTATAGAGATGGCGGTGTAGATATTTCCATGTTCATACAGATGGCGGTGTAGATATTTCCATGTTTATAGAGATGGCGGTGTAGATATTTTCATGTTTACACTGATGGTGGTGTAGATATTTCCATGTTCATACAAATGGCGGTGTATATATTTCCATGTTCATAGAGATGGCGGTGTAGATATTTCCATGTTCATACAAATGGCCGTGTAGATATTTCCACGTTCATAGAGATGGCGGTGTAGATACTTCCATGTTTACACAGATAGCAGTGTAGTTATTTCCATGTTTATAGAGACAGCAGTGCAGATATTTCCATTGATATACAGATAGCTGTGTAGATATTTGCATGTTTATACTGATAGCGGTGTAGATATTTCCATGTTCATACAGATAGCGGTGTAGATATTTCCATGTTTATACAGATAGCAGTGTAGATATTTCCATGTTTATAGAGATAGTGGTGTAGATAATTCCAATTTTATA
Organism: Gorilla gorilla gorilla; assembly: GCF_029281585.2. Lineage (NCBI taxonomy): Eukaryota > Metazoa > Chordata > Mammalia > Primates > Hominidae > Gorilla > Gorilla gorilla. The sequence continues at coordinate 1,440,183 of NC_073239.2, read as the reverse complement.
CAGATAGCAGTGTAGATATTTCCAAATTCATACACATAGCGGTGTAGATAATTCCACGTTTATGGAGATGGCGGTGTAGATATTTCCATGTTCATACAGATGGCGGTGTAGATATTTCAATGTTTATAGAGATGGCGGTGTAGATATTTTCATGTTCACACAGATGGCGGTGTAGATATTTCCGTGTTTACACAGATAGCGGTGTAGACATTTCAATGTTTATATGGATAGCGGTGTGGATATTTCCATGTTTATGCAGATAGCGGTGTAGATATTTCCATGTTTATACAGATAGCGGTGCGGATATTTCCATGTTTATACAGATAGTGGTGCTGCTATTTCCATGTTTATACAGATAGCGGTGTAGATATTTCCATCTTATTATAGATGGCGGTGTAGGTATGTCCATGTTTGTACAGATGGCGGTGTAGATATTTCCATGTTCATACAGATGGCGGTGTAGATATTTTGAAGTTTATATAGATAGCGCTGTAGTTATTTCCATATTTATAGAGAAATCTGTGTAGATATTTCCATGTATATGCAGATAGCTGTGTACATATTTCCAAGTTCATACAGATAGCGGTGTAGATATTTCCACGTTTATAGAGATGGCAGTGTAGATATTTCCATGTTCATACAGATGGCGGTGTAGATATTTCCATGTTTATAGAGATGGCGGTGTAGATATTTTCATGTTTACACTGATGGTGGTGTAGATATTTCCATGTTCATACAAATGGCGGTGTATATATTTCCATGTTCATAGAGATGGCGGTGTAGATATTTCCATGTTCATACAAATGGCCGTGTAGATATTTCCACGTTCATAGAGATGGCGGTGTAGATACTTCCATGTTTACACAGATAGCAGTGTAGTTATTTCCATGTTTATAGAGACAGCAGTGCAGATATTTCCATTGATATACAGATAGCTGTGTAGATATTTGCATGTTTATACTGATAGTGGTGTAGATATTTCCATGTTCATACAGATAGCGGTGTAGATATTTCCATGTTTATACAGATAGCAGTGTAGATATTTCCATGTTTATAGAGATAGTGGTGTAGATAATTCCAATTTTATACAGATAGCAGTGTAGATATTTCCAAATTCATACACATAGCGGTGTAGATAATTCCACGTTTATAGAGATGGCGGTGTAGATATTTCCATGTTCATACAGATGGCGGTGTAGATATTTCAATGTTTATAGAGATGGCGGTGTAGATATTTTCATCTTCACACAGATGGCGGTGTAGATATTTCCGTGTTTACACAGATAGCGGTGTAGACATTTCAATGTTTACATGGATAGCGGTGTGGATATTTCCATGTTTATGCAGATAGCGGTGTAGATATTTCCATGTTTATACAGATAGCGGTGCGGATATTTCCATGTTTATACAGATAGTGGTGCTGCTATTTCCATGTTTATACAGATAGCGGTGTAGATATTTCCATCTTATTATAGATGGCGGTGTAGGTATGTCCATGTTTGTACAGATGGCGGTGTAGATATTTCTATGTTCATACAGATGGCGGTGTAGATATTTTGAAGTTTATAGAGATAGCGCTGTAGTTATTTCCATATTTATAGAGAAATTTGTGTAGATATTTCCATGTATATGCAGATAGCTGTGTACATATTTCCAAGTTCATACAGATAGCGGTGTAGATATTTCCACGTTTATAGAGATGGCAGTGTAGATATTTCCATGTTCATACAGATGGCGGTGTAGATATTTCCATGTTTATAGAGATGGCGGTGTAGATATTTTCATGTTTACACTGATGGTGGTGTAGATATTTCCATGTTCATACAAATGGCGGTGTATATATTTCCATGTTCATAGAGATGGCGGTGTAGATATTTCCATGTTCATACAAATGGCCGTGTAGATATTTCCACGTTCATAGAGATGGTGGTTTAGATACTTCCATGTTTACACAGATAGCAGTGTAGTTACTTCCATGTTTATAGAGACAGCAGTGCAGATATTTCCATTGATATACAGATAGATGTGTAGATATTTGCATGTTTATACTGATAGCGGTGTAGATATTTCCATGTTCATACAGATAGCGGTGTAGATATTTCCATGTTCGTACAGATAGCGGTGTCAATATTTCCATGTTCATACAGATAGCGGTGTAGATATTTCCATGTTCATACAGATAGCGGTGTAGATATTTCCATGTTCACACAGATAGCGGTGTAGTTATTTTCATGTTCATTCAGTTAGCAGTGTAGATATTTCCATGTTCACACAGATAGCGGTGTAGATATTTCCATGTTCATACAGATAGCGGTGTAGATATTTATATGTTCGTACAGATGGCGGTGTAAATATTTACATGTTCATACAGATGGCGGTGTAGATATTTCCATGTTCGTACGGATAGCAGTGTAGATATTTGCATGTTCATACAGATAGCAGTGTAGATATTTCCATCTTCATACAGAAGGCGGTGTAGATATTTCCATGTTCATACAGATAGCGGTGTAGATATTTCCATGTTCATACAATTAGCGGTGTACTTATTTCCATGTTCATACAGACGGCGGTGTAGATATTTACATGTTCATACAGATGGCGGTGTAGATATTTCCATGTTCGTATGGATGGCAGTGCAGATATTTCCACTTTCATACAGGTGGCGGTGTAGATATTTCCAAGTTTATACAGATAGCAGTGTAGTTATTTCCATGTTTATTGAGACAGCAGTGTAGATATTTCCATTGATATACAGATAGCTGGGTAGATATTTCCATGTTCATACAGATAGCGGTGTAGATATTTCCATGTTCATACAGATAGCGGTGTAGATATTTCCATGTTCATACAGATAGCGGTGTAGATATTTCCATGTTCATACAGATATCAGTGTAGATATTTCCATGTTCATACAGATAGCGGTGTAGATATTTACATGTTCATACAGATGGCGGTGTAGATATTTCCATCTTCGTACGGATGGCATTGAAGATATTTCCATGTTCATACAGGTGGTGGTGTAGATATTTCCATGTTTATACAGATAGCAGTGTAGTTATTTCCATGTTTATAGAGATAGCAGTGTAGATATTTCCATTGTTATACAAATTGCTGTGTAGATATTTGCATGTTCATTCAGATAGCGGTATAGATATTTCCACGTTCGTACAGATAGAGGTGTAGATATTTCCATGTTGATACAGATAGCGGTGTAGATATTTCCATGTTCATACAGATAACAGTGTAGATATTTCCATGTTCATACAGATATCGGTGTAGATATTTCCATCTTCCTACAGTTAGCGGTGTATATATTTCCATGTTCATACAGATGGCCGTGTAGATATTTACATGTTCATAGAGATGGCGGTGTAGATATTTTCATGTTCGTACAGATGGCGGTGTAGATATTTCCAGGTTCATAGAGATGGCGGTGTAGACATTTCCATGTTTATGCAGATAGCGGTATAGATATTTCCATGTTTATACAGTTGGTGGTGTAGATATTTCCATGTTTATAGAGATGGCGGTCTAGATATTTCCATGTTTATACAGATAGCGGTGCGGGTATTTCCATGTTTACACAGATAGTGGTGCAGATATTTCCATGTTTATAAAGATAGCGGTGTAGATATTTCCATCTTAATACAGATGGCGGTGTAGATATGTCCATGTTCGTACAGATGGCGGTGTAGATATTTCCATGTACATACAGATGGCAGTGTAGATATTTCGAAGTTTATAGAGATAGCGCTGTAGTTATTTCCATATTTATAGAGAAATCTGTGTAGATATTTCCATGTATATGCAGATAGCTGTGTAGATATTTCCAAATTCATACAGATAGCGGTGTAGATATTTCCACGCTTATACAGATAGCGGTGTAGATATTTCCATCTTAATAGAGATGGCGGTGTATATATGTCCATGTTCGTACAGATGGCCGTGTAGATATTTCCATGTTCATACTGATGGCGGTGTAGTAATTTCGAAGTTTATAGAGATAACGCTGTAGTTATTTCCATATTTATAGAGATATCTGTATAGATATTTCCATGTATATGCAGACAGCTGTGTTGATATTTCCATGTTCATCCAGATGCCGGTGTGGATATATCCGTGTTCATACAGATGTCGGTGAAGATATTTCCATGTTCTTGCAGATGGCGGTGTAGATATTTCCATGCTCATACAAATGGCAGTGTAGGTATTTCCATGTTCGTAGAGATGGCGGTGTAGATATTTCCATGTTCATACAAATGGCGGTGTAGGTATTTCCATGTTCACAGACATGGCGGTTTAGATATTTCCATGTTTATACAGATAGCAGTGTAGTTATTTCCATGCTTATAGAGACAGCAGTGTAGATATTTCCATTGATATACAGATAGCTGGGTAGATATTTCCATGTTCATACAGATAGCGGTGTAGATATTTCCATGTTCATACAGATAGCGGTGTAGATATTTCCATGTTCATACAGATAGCGGTGTAGATATTTCCACGTTCATACAGATATCAGTGTAGATATTTCCATGTTCATACAGATAGCGGTGTAGATATTTACGTGTTCATACAGATGGCGGTGTAGATATTTCCATGTTCATACTGATAGCGGTGTAGATATTTACATGTTCATACAGATGGCGGTGTATATATTTCCATCTTCGTACGGATGGCATTGAAGATATTTCCATGTTCATACAGGTGGTGGTGTAGATATTTCCATGTTTATACAGATAGCAGTGTAGTTATTTCCATGTTTATAGAGATAGCAGTGTAGATATTTCCATTGTTATACAAATTGCTGTGTAGATATTTGCATGTTCATTCAGATAGCGGTATAGATATTTCCACGTTCGTACAGATAGAGGTGTAGATATTTCCATGTTGATACAGATAGCGGTGTAGATATTTCCATGTTCATACAGATAACAGTGTAGATATTTCCATGTTCATACAGATATCGGTGTAGATATTTCCATCTTCCTACAGTTAGCGGTGTATATATTTCCATGTTCATACAGATGGCCGTGTAGATATTTACATGTTCATAGAGATGGCGGTGTAGATATTTTCATGTTCGTACAGATGGCGGTGTAGATATTTCCAGGTTCATAGAGATGGCGGTGTAGATATTTCCATGTTTATGCAGATAGCGGTATAGATATTTCCATGTTTATACAGTTGGTGGTGTAGATATTTCCATGTTTATAGAGATGGCGGTCTAGATATTTCCATGTTTATATAGATAGCGGTGCGGGTATTTCCATGTTTACACAGATAGTGGTGCAGATATTTCCATGTTTATAAAGATAGCGGTGTAGATATTTCCATCTTAATACAGATGGCGGTGTAGATATGTCCATGTTCGTACAGATGGCGGTGTAGATATTTCCATGTACATACAGATGGCAGTGTAGATATTTCGAAGTTTATAGAGATAGCGCTGTAGTTATTTCCATATTTATAGAGAAATCTGTGTAGATATTTCCATGTATATGCAGATAGCTGTGTAGATATTTCCAAATTCATACAGATAGCGGTGTAGATATTTCCACGCTTATACAGATAGCGGTGTAGATATTTCCATCTTAATAGAGATGGCGGTGTATATATGTCCATGTTCGTACAGATGGCCGTGTAGATATTTCCATGTTCATACTGATGGCGGTGTAGGAATTTCGAAGTTTATAGAGATAACGCTGTAGTTATTTCCATATTTATAGAGATATCTGTATAGATATTTCCATGTATATGCAGACAGCTGTGTTGATATTTCCATGTTCATCCAGATGCCGGTGTGGATATATCCGTGTTCATACAGATGTCGGTGAAGATATTTCCATGTTCTTGCAGATGGCGGTGTAGATATTTCCATGCTCATACAAATGGCAGTGTAGGTATTTCCATGTTCGTAGAGATGGCGGTGTAGATATTTCCATGTTCATACAAATGGCGGTGTAGGTATTTCCATGTTCACAGACATGGCGGTTTAGATATTTCCATGTTTATACAGATAGCAGTGTAGTTATTTCCATGCTTATAGAGACAGCAGTGTAGATATTTCCATTGATATACAGATAGCTGGGTAGATATTTCCATGTTCATACAGATAGCGGTGTAGATATTTCCATGTTCATACATATAGCGGTGTAGATATTTCCATGTTCATACAGATAGCGGTGTAGATATTTCCACGTTCATACAGATATCAGTGTAGATATTTCCATGTTCATACAGATAGCGGTGTAGATATTTACGTGTTCATACAGATGGCGGTGTAGATATTTCCATCTTCGTACGGATGGAAGTGTAGATATTTCCATGTTCATACAGGTGGTGGTGTAGATATTTTCATGTTTATACAGATAGCAGTGTAGTTATTTCCATGTTTATAGAGATAGCAGTGTAGATATTTCCATTGTTATACAAATAGCTGTGTAGATATTTGCATGTTCATTCAGATAGCGGTATAGATATTTCCACGTTCGTACAGATAGAGGTGTAGATATTTCCATGTTGATACAGATAGCGGTGTAGATATTTCCATGTTCATACAGATAACAGTGTAGATATTTTCATGTTCATACAGATATCGGTGTAGATATTTCCATTTTCCTACAGTTAGCGGTGTATATATTTCCATGTTCATACAGATGGCCGTGTAGATATTTACATGTTCATAGAGATGGCGGTGTAGATATTTCCATGTTCGTACAGATGGCGGTGTAGATATTTCCAGGTTCATAGAGATGGCGGTGTAGATATTTCCATGTTTATGCAGATAGCGGTATAGATATTTCCATGTTTATACAGTTGGTGGTGTAGATATTTCCATGTTTATAGAGATGGCGGTCTAGATATTTCCATGTTTATAGAGATAGTGGTGTAGTTATTTCCAAGTTTATAGAGACAGCGTTGTAGATATTTCCATGTTTATATAGATAACGGTGAAGATATTTCCATGTTTATACAGATAGCGGTGTAGATATTTCCATGTTTATACAGATAGCAGTGTAGATATTTCCATGTTTATAGAGATAGTGGTGTAGATAATTCCAATTTTATACAGATAGCAGTGTAGATATTTCCAAATTCATACAGATAGCGGTGTAGATATTTCCATGTTTATAGAGATGGCGGTGTAGATATTTCCATGTTCATACAGATGGCGGTGTAGATATTTCAATGTTTATAGAGATGGCGGTGTAGATATTTTCATGTTCACACAGATGGCGGTGTAGATATTTCCGTGTTTACACAGATAGCGGTGTAGACATTTCCATGTTTACATGGATAGCGGTGTGGATATTTCCATGTTTATGCAGATAGCGGTGTAGATATTTCCATGTTTATACAGATAGCGGTGCGGATATTTCCATGTTTATACAGATAGTGGTGCTGCTATTTCCATGTTTATACAGATAGCGGTGTAGATATTTCCATCTTATTATAGATGGCGGTGTAGGTATGTCCATGTTTGTACAGATGGCGGTGTAGATATTTCCATGTTCATACAGATGGCGGTGTATTTTGAAGTTTATAGAGATAGCGCTGTAGTTATTTCCATATTTATTGAGAAATCTGTGTAGATATTTCCATGTATATGGAGATAGCTGTGTAGATATTTCCAAGTTCATACAGATAGCGGTGTAGATATTTCCACGTTTATAGAGATGGCGGTGTAGATATTTCCATGTTCATACAGATGGCGGTGTAGATATTTCCATGTTTATAGAGATGGCGGTGTAGATATTTTCATGTTTACACTGATGGTGGTGTAGATATTTCCATGTTCATACAAATGGCGGTGTATATATTTCCATGTTCATAGAGATGGCGGTGTAGATATTTCCATGTTCATACAAATGGCCGTGTAGATATTTCCACGTTCATAGAGATGGCGGTGTAGATACTTCCATGTTTACACAGATAGCAGTGTAGTTATTTCCATGTTTATAGAGACAGCAGTGCAGATATTTCCATTGATATACAGATAGCTGTGTAGATATTTGCATGTTTATACTGATAGCGGTGTAGATATTTCCATGTTCATACAGATAGCGGTGTAGATATTTCCATGTTTATACAGATAGCAGTGTAGATATTTCCATGTTTATAGAGATAGTGGTGTAGATAATTCCAATTTTATACAGATAGCAGTGTAGATATTTCCAAATTCATACACATAGCGGTGTAGATATTTCAACGTTTATAGAGATGGCGGTGTAGATATTTCCATGTTCATACAGATGGCGGTGTAGATATTTCAATGTTTATAGAGATGGCGGTGTAGATATTTTCATGTTCACACAGATGGCGGTGTAGATATTTCCGTGTTTACACAGATAGCGGTGTAGACATTTCAATGTTTACATGGATAGCGGTGTGGATATTTCCATGTTTATGCAGATAGCGGTGTAGATATTTCCATGTTTATACAGATAGCGGTGCGGATATTTCCATGTTTATACAGATAGTGGTGCTGCTATTTCCATGTTTATACAGATAGCGGTGTAGATATTTCCATCTTATTATAGATGGCGGTGTAGGTATGTCCATGTTTGTACAGATGGCGGTGTAGATATTTCCATGTTCATACAGATGGCGGTGTAGATATTTTGAAGTTTATAGAGATAGCGCTGTAGTTATTTCCATATTTATAGAGAAAACTGTGTAGATATTTCCATGTATATGCAGATAGCTGTGTACATATTTCCAAGTTCATACAGATAGCGGTGTAGATATTTCCACGTTTATAGAGATGGCAGTGTAGATATTTCCATGTTCATTCAGATGGCGGTGTAGATATTTCCATGTTTATAGAGATGGCGGTGTAGATATTTTCATGTTTACACTGATGGTGGTGTAGATATTTCCATGTTCATACAAATGGCTTTGTATATATTTCCATGTTCATAGAGATGGCGGTGTAGATATTTCCATGTTCATACAAATGGCCGTGTAGATATTTCCACGTTCATAGAGATGGTGGTGTAGATACTTCCATGTTTACACAGATAGCAGTGTAGTTATTTCCATGTTTATAGAGACAGCAGTGCAGATATTTCCATTGATATACAGATAGATGTGTAGATATTTGCATGTTTATACTGATAGCGGTGTAGATATTTCCATGTTCATACAGATAGCGGTGTAGATATTTCCATGTTCGTACAGATAGCGGTGTCAATATTTCCATGTTCATACAGATAGCGGTGTAGATATTTCCATGTTCATACAGATAGCGGTGTAGATATTTCCATGTTCACACAGATAGCGGTGTAGTTATTTTCATGTTCATTCAGTTAGCAGTGTAGATATTTCCATGTTCACACAGATAGCGGTGTAGATATTTCCATGTTCATACAGATAGTGGTGTAGATATTTATATGTTCGTACAGATGGCGGTGTAAATATTTACATGTTCATACATATGGCGGTGTAGATATTTCCATGTTCGTACGGATAGCAGTGTAGATATTTGCATGTTCATACAGATAGCAGTGTAGATATTTCCATCTTCATACAGAAGGCGGTGTAGATATTTCCATGTTCATACAGATAGCGGTGTAGATATTTCCATGTTCATACAATTAGCGGTGTACATATTTCCATGTTCATACAGACGGCGGTGTAGATATTTACATGTTCATACAGATGGCGGTGTAGATATTTCCATGTTCGTATGGATGGCAGTGCAGATATTTCCACTTTCATACAGGTGGCGGTGTAGATATTTCCAAGTTTATACAGATAGCAGTGTAGTTATTTCCACGTTTATAGAGACAGCAGTGTAGATATTTCCATTGATATACAGATAGCTGGGTAGATATTTCCATGTTCATACAGATAGCGGTGTAGATATTTCCATGTTCATACAGATAGCGGTGTAGATATTTCCATGTTCATACAGATAGCGGTGTAGATATTTCCATGTTCATACAGATATCAGTGTAGATATTTCCATGTTCATACAGATAGCGGTGTAGATATTTACATGTTCATACAGATGGCGGTGTAGATATTTCCATCTTCGTACGGATGGCAGTGTAGATATTTCCATTTTCATACAGGTGGTGGTGTAGATATTTCCATGTTTATACAGATAGCAGTGTAGTTATTTCCATGTTTATAGAGATAGCAGTGTAGATATTTCCATTGTTATACAAATAGCTGTGTAGATATTTGCACGTTCATTCAGATAGCGGTATAGATATTTCCACGTTCGTACAGATAGAGGTGTAGATATTTCCATGTTGATACAGATAGCGGTGTAGATATTTCCATGTTCATACAGATAACAGTGTAGATATTTCCATGTTCATACAGATATCGGTGTAGATATTTCCATTTTCCTACAGTTAGCGGTGTATATATTTCCATGTTCATACAGATGGCCGTGTAGATATTTACATGTTCATAGAGATGGCGGTGTAGATATTTCCATGTTCGCACAGATGGCGGTGTAGATATTTCCAGGTTCATAGAGATGGCGGTGTAGATATTTCCATGTTTATGCAGATAGCGGTATAGATATTTCCATGTTTATACAGTTGGTGGTGTAGATATTTCCATGTTTATAGAGATGGCGGTCTAGATATTTCCATGTTTATACAGATAGCGGTGCGGGTATTTCCATGTTTACACAGATAGTGGTGCAGATATTTCCATGTTTATAAAGATAGCGGTGTAGATATTTCCATCTTAATACAGATGGCAGTGTAGATATGTCCATGTTCATACAGATGGCGGTGTAGATATTTCCATGTACATACAGATGGCAGTGTAGATATTTCGAAGTTTATAGAGATAGCGCTGTAGTTATTTCCATATTTATAGAGAAATCTGTGTAGATATTTCCATGTATATGCAGATAGCTGTGTAGATATTTCCAAATTCGTACAGATAGCGGTGTAGATATTTCCACGCTTATACAGATAGCGGTGTAGATATTTCCATCTTAATAGAGATGGCGGTGTATATATGTCCATGTTCGTACAGATGGCCGTGTAGATATTTCCATGTTCATACTGATGGCGGTGTAGGAATTTCGAAGTTTATAGAGATAACGCTGTAGTTATTTCCATATTTATAGAGATATCTGTATAGATATTTCCATGTATATGCAGACAGCTGTGTTGATATTTCCATGTTCATCCAGATGCCGGTGTGGATATATCCGTGTTCATACAGATGTCGGTGAAGATATTTCCATGTTCTTGCAGATGGCGGTGTAGATATTTCCATGCTCATACAAATGGCAGTGTAGGTATTTCCATGTTCGTAGAGATGGCGGTGTAGATATTTCCATGTTCATACAAATGGCGGTGTAGGTATTTCCATGTTCACAGACATGGCGGTTTAGATATTTCCATGTTTATACAGATAGCAGTGTAGTTATTTCCATGCTTATAGAGACAGCAGTGTAGATATTTCCATTGATATACAGATAGCTGGGTAGATATTTCCATGTTCATACAGATAGCGGTGTAGATATTTCCATGTTCATACAGATAGCGGTGTAGATATTTCCATGTTCATACAGATAGCGGTGTAGATATTTCCATGTTCATACAGATATCAGTGTAGATATTTCCATGTTCATACAGATAGCGGTGTAGATATTTACATGTTCATACAGATGGCGGTGTAGATATTTCCATCTTCGTACGGATGGCAGTGTAGATATTTCCATGTTCATACAGGTGGTGGTGTAGATATTTCCATGTTTATACTGATAGCAGTGTAGTTATTTCCATGTTTATAGAGATAGCAGTGTAGATATTTCCATTGTTATACAAATAGCTGTGTAGATATTTGCATGTTCATTCAGATAGCGGTATAGATATTTCCACGTTCGTACAGATAGAGGTGTAGATATTTCCATGTTGATACAGATAGCGGTGTAGATATTTCCATGTTCATACAGATAACAGTGTAGATATTTCCATGTTCATACAGATATCGGTGTAGATATTTCCATTTTCCTACAGTTAGCGGTGTATATATTTCCATGTTCATACAGATGGCCGTGTAGATATTTACATGTTCATAGAGATGGCGGTGTAGATATTTCCATGTTCGTACAGATGGCGGTGTAGATATTTCCAGGTTCATAGAGATGGCGGTGTAGATATTTCCATGTTTATGCAGATAGCGGTATAGATATTTCCATGTTTATACAGTTGGTGGTGTAGATATTTCCATGTTTATAGAGATGGCGGTCTAGATATTTCCATGTTTATAGAGATAGTGGTGTAGTTATTTCCAAGTTTATAGAGACAGCGTTGTAGATATTTCCATGTTTATATAGATAACGGTGAAGATATTTCCATGTTTATACAGATAGCGGTGTAGATATTTCCATGTTTATACAGATAGCAGTGTAGATATTTCCATGTTTATAGAGATAGTGGTGTAGATAATTCCAATTTTATACAGATAGCTGTGTAGATATTTCCAAATTCATACAGATAGCGGTGTAGATATTTCCACGTTTATAGAGATGGCGGTGTAGATATTTCCATGTTCATACAGATGGCGGTGTAGATATTTCAATGTTTATAGAGATGGCGGTGTAGATATTTTCATGTTCACACAGATGGCGGTGTAGATATTTCCGTGTTTACACAGATAGCGGTGTAGACATTTCCATGTTTACATGGATAGCGGTGTGGATATTTCCATGTTTATGCAGATAGTGGTGTAGATATTTCCATGTTTATACAGATAGCGGTGCGGATATTTCCATGTTTATACAGATAGTTTTGCTGCTATTTCCATGTTTATACAGATAGCGGTGTAGATATTTCCATCTTATTATAGATGGCGGTGTAGATATTTCCATGTTCATACAGATGGCGGTGTATTTTGAAGTTTATAGAGATAGCGCTGTAGTTATTTCCATATTTATAGAGAAATCTGTGTAGATATTTCCATGTATATGGAGATAGCTGTGTAGATATTTCCAAGTTCATACAGATAGCGGTGTAGATATTTCCACGTTTATAGAGATGGCGGTGTGGATATTTCCATGTTCATACAGATGGCGGTGTAGATATTTCCATGTTTATAGAGATGGCAGTGTAGATATTTTCATGTTTACACTGATGGTGGTGTAGATATTTCCATGTTCATACAAATGGCGGTGTATATATTTCCATGTTCATAGAGATGGCGGTGTAGATATTTCCATGTTCATACAAATGGCCGTGTAGATATTTCCACGTTCATAGAGATGGCGGTGTAGATACTTCCATGTTTACACAGATAGCAGTGTAGTTATTTCCATGTTTATAGAGACAGCAGTGCAGATATTTCCATTGATATACAGATAGCTGTGTAGATATTTGCATGTTTATACTGATAGCGGTGTAGATATTTCCATGTTCATACAGATAGCGGTGTAGATATTTCCATGTTTATACAGATAGCAGTGTAGATATTTCCATGTTTATAGAGATAGTGGTGTAGATAATTCCAATTTTATACAGATAGCAGTGTAGATATTTCCAAATTCATACACATAGCGGTGTAGATAATTCCACGTTTATAGAGATGGCGGTGTAGATATTTCCATGTTCATACAGATGGCGGTGTAGATATTTCAATGTTTATAGAGATGGCGGTGTAGATATTTTCATGTTCACACAGATGGCGGTGTAGATATTTCCGTGTTTACACAGATAGCGGTGTAGACATTTCAATGTTTACATGGATAGCGGTGTGGATATTTCCATGTTTATGCAGATAGCGCTGTAGATATTTCCATGTTTATACAGATAGCGGTGCGGATATTTCCATGTTTATACAGATAGTGGTGCTGCTATTTCCATGTTTATACAGATAGCGGTGTAGATATTTCCATCTTATTATAGATGGCGGTGTAAGTATGTCCATGTTTGTACAGATGGCGGTGTAGATATTTCCATGTTCATACAGATGGCGGTGTAGATATTTTGAAGTTTATAGAGATAGTGCTGTAGTTATTTCCATATTTATAGAGAAATCTGTGTAGATATTTCCATGTATATGCAGATAGCTGTGTACATATTTCCAAGTTCATACAGATAGCGGTGTAGATATTTCCACGTTTATAGAGATGGCAGTGTAGATATTTCCATGTTCATACAGATGGCGGTGTAGATATTTCCATGTTTATAGAGATGGCGGTGTAGATATTTTCATGTTTACACTGATGGTGGTGTAGATATTTCCATGTTCATACAAATGGCGGTGTATATATTTCCATGTTCATAGAGATGGCGGTGTAGATATTTCCATGTTCATACAAATGGCCGTGTAGATATTTCCACGTTCATAGAGATGGTGGTGTAGATACTTCCATGTTTGCACAGATAGCAGTGTAGTTATTTCCATGTTTATAGAGACAGCAGTGCAGATATTTCCATTGATATACAGATAGATGTGTAGATATTTGCATGTTTATACTGATAGCGGTGTAGATATTTCCATGTTCATACAGATAGCGGTGTAGATATTTCCATGTTCGTACAGATAGCGGTGTCAATATTTCCATGTTCATACAGATAGCGGTGTAGATATTTCCATGTTCATACAGATAGCGGTGTAGATATTTCCATGTTCACACAGATAGTGGTGTAGTTATTTTCATGTTCATTCATTTAGCAGTGTAGATATTTCCATGTTCACACAGATAGCGGTGTAGATATTTCCATGTTCATACAGATAGCGGTGTAGATATTTATATGTTCGTACAGATGGCGGTGTAAATATTTACATGTTCATACAGATGGCGGTGTAGATATTTCCATGTTCGTACAGATGGCGGTGTAAATATTTACATGTTCATACAGATGGCGGTGTAGATATTTCCATGTTCGTACGGATAGCAGTGTAGATATTTCCATGTTCATACAGATGGCGGTGTAGATATTCCAAAGTTTATAGTGATAGCGCTGTAGTTATTTCAATATTTATAGAGAAATTTGTGTAGATATTTCTATGTATATGCAGATAGCTGTGTAGATATTTCCATGTTCATGCAGATAGCGGTGTAGATATTTCCATGTTCATACCAATAGCGGTGTAGATATTTCCATGTCCATACAGTTAGCGTTGTAGATTTTTACATGTTCATACAGATGGCGGTGTAGATATTTACATGTTCATACTGATGGAAGTGTAGATATTTCCATGTTCGTACGGATGGCAGTGAAGTTATTTCCATGATCATACAGGTGGTGGTGTAGATATTTCCATGTTTATACAGATAGCAGTGTAGTTATTTCCATGTTTATAGAGATAGCAGTGTAGATATTTGCATTGATATACAGATAGCTGGGTAGATATTTGCATGTTCATACAGATAGCGGTGTAGATATTTCCATGTTCGTAGAGATAGCGGTGTAGATATTTCCATGTTCATACAGATAGCGTTGTAGATATTTCCATGTTCATACAGAAAACGGTGTAGATATTTCCATGTTCATACAGATAGCGGAGTAGATATTTCCATGTTCATACAGTTGGCGGTGTAGATATTTACATTTTCATACAGATGGCGGTGTAGATATTTCCATGTTTATGCAGATAGCGGTATAGATATTTCCATGTTTATACAGATGGTGGTGTAGATATTTCCATGTTTATAGAGATGGCGGTCTAGATATTTCCATGTTTATACAGATAGCGGTGAAGATATTTCCATGTTTATACAGATAGCGGTGTAGATATTTCCATGTTTATACAGATAGAACTGTAGTTATTTCCATGTTTATAGAGATAGTGGTGTAGATAATTTCAATTTTATACCGAGAGCAGTGTAGATATTTCCACGTTCATACAGATAGCGATGTAGATATTTCCACGTTTATAGAGATGGCGGTGTAGATATTTCCATGTACATACTCATGGCGGTGTAGATATATCCATGTTCATACTCATGGTGGTGTAGATATTTCCATGTTCATAGAGATGGCGGTGTAGATATTTCCATGTTCATACAAATGGCGGTGTAGATATTTCCATGTTCATAGAGATGGCGGTGTAGATATTTCCATGTTTATAGAGATGGCGGTGTAGATATTTCCATGTTTACACAGATGGCGGTGTAGATATTTCCCTGTTTACACAGATAGCGGTGTAGACATTTCCATCTTTGCACAGATAGCGGTGTGGATATTTCCATGTTTATGCAGATAGCAGTGTAGATATTTCCATGTTTATACAGATAGCGGTGCGGATATTTCCATGTTTATACAGATAGTTGGGCAGATATTTCCATGTTTATACAGATACCGGTGTAGATATTTCCATCTTAATACAGATGGCGGTGTAGATATGTCCATGTTCATACAGATGGCGGTGTAGATATTTCCATGTTCATAGAGATGGCGGTGTAGATATTTTGAAGTTAATAAAGATAGCGCTCTAGTTATTTCCATATTTATAGAGAAATCTGTGTAGTTATTTCCATGTATATGCAGATAGCTTTGTAGATATTTCCATGTTCATGCAGATAGCGGTGTAGATATTTCCATGTTCATCCAGATGCCGGTGTAGATATATCCATGCTCATACAGATGGCGGTGAAGATATTTCCATGTTCATACAAATGGCGGTGTAGATATTTCCATGTTCATAGAGATGGCGGTGTAGATATTTCCATGTTCATACAAATGACGGTGTAGATATTTCCATGTTCATAGAGATGGTGGTGTAGATATTTCCATGTTTATACAGATAGCAGTGTAGTTATTTCCATGTTTATTGAGATAGCAGTGTAGATATTTCCAATGATATACAGATAGCTGTGTAGATATTTGCATGTTCATACAGATAGCGGTGTAGATATTTCCATCTTCATACAGAGGGAGGTGTTGATATTTCCATGTTCATACAGATAGCCGTGTAGATATATCCATGTTCATACTCATGGTGGTGTAGATATTTCCATGTTCATAGAGATGGCGGTGTAGAGATTTCCATGTTCATACAAATGGCGGTGTAGATATTTCCATGTTCATACAGATGGCGGTGTAGATATTTCCATGTTTATACAGATAGCAGTGTAGTTATTTCCATGTTTATAGAGATAGCAGTGTAGATATTTCCATTGATATACACATAAATGCGTAGATATTTTCATGTTCATACAGATAGCGATGTAGATATTTCCATCTTCGTACAGATAGCGGTGTAGATATTTCCATGTTCATACAGATAGCGGTGTAGATATTTCCATGTTCATACATATAAGGTTGTAGATATTTCCATGTTCATACAGATAGCGGTGTAGATATTTCCATGGTCATACAGTTACCGGTGTAGATATTTCCATGTTCATACAGATGGCGGTGTAGATATTTACATGTTCATACGGATGGCTGTGTAGATATTTCCATGTTCGTACAGATGGCCGTGCAGATATTTCCATGTTCATACAGATGGCGGTGTAGATATTTCCATGTTTATAGAGATGGCGGTGTAGATATTTCCATGTTTACACAGATGGCGGTGTAGATATTTCCCTGTTTACACAGATAGCAGTGTAGACATTTCCATGTTTACACAGATAGCGGTGTGGATATTTCCATGTTTGTGCAGATAGCAGTGTAGATATTTCCATGTTTATACAGATAGTGGTGCGGATATTTCCATGTTTATACAGATAGTTGGGCAGATATTTCCATGTTTATACAGATACCGGTGTAGATATTTCCATCTTAATACAGATGGCGGTGTAGACATGTCCATGTACGTACAGATGGCGGTGTAGATATTTCTATGTTCATACAGATGGCGGTGTAGATATTTCAAAGTTTATAGAGATAGCACTGTAGTTATTTCCATATATATAGAGAAATCTGTGCAGATATTTCCATGTATATGCAGATAGCTTTGTAGATATTTCCATGTTCATGCAGATAGCGGTGTAGATATTTCCATGTTCATCCAGATGCCAGTGTAGATATATCTATGCTCATACAGATGGCGGTGAAGATATTTCCATGTTCATACAAATGGCGGTGTAGATATTTCCATGTTCATAGAGATGGCGGTGTAGATATTTCCATGTTAATACAAATGACGGTGTAGATATTTCCATGTTCATAGAGATGGCGGTGTAGGTATTTCCTTGTTTATACAGATAGCAGTGTAGTTATTTCCATGTTTATAGAGATAGTAGTGTAGATATTTCCAATGATATACAGATAGCTGTGTAGATATTTGCATGTTCATACAGATAGCGGTGTAGATATTTCCATCTTCATACAGAGGGCGGTGTATATATTTCCATGTTCATACAGATAGCGGTGTAGATATTTCCATGTTCATAGAGATTGCGGTGTAGATATTTCCATGTTCATACAGATAGCGGTGTAGATATTTCCATGTTCATACAATTAGCGGTGTAGATATTTCCATGTTCATACAGACGGCGGTGTAGATATTTACATGTTCATACAGATGGCGGTGTAGATATTTCCATGTTCGTGCGGATGGCAGTGTAGATATTTCCATGTTCGTACAGGCAGCCGTGTAGCTATTTCCATGTTTATTCAGATAGCAGTGTAGTTATTTCCATGTTTATATAGATAGCAGTGTAGATATTTCCATTGATATACAGATAGCTGAGAAGATATCTGCATGTTCATGCAGATAGCGGTGTAGATATTTCCATGTCCGTACAGATAGCGGTTTAGATATTTCCATGTTCATACAGATAGCGGTGTAGATATTTCCAAGTTCATACAGTTAGCTGTGTAGATATTTCCATGTGCATACAGATGGCGGTGTAGATATTTACATGTTCATGCAGATGGCGGTGTAGATATTTCCATGTTCATAGAGATGGCGGTGTAGATATTTCCATGTTCATACCGATGGCGGTGTAGATATTTCCATGTTCATAGAGATGGCGGTGTAGATATTTCCATGTTTATACAGATAGCAGAGTAGTTATTTCCATGTTTATAGAGATAGCAGTGTAGATATTTCCATTGATGTACAGATAGCAGTGTAGATATTTCCAAGTTCATACAGATAGCGGTGTAGATATTTCCACGTTTATAGAGATGGCGGTGTATATATTTCCATGTTCATAGAGACGGCGGTGTAGATATTTCCATGTTTATAGGGATGGCGGTGTAGATATTTTCATGTTTATAGAGATGGCAGTGTAGATATTTCCATGTTTACACAGATAGCGGTGTAGACATTTCCATGTTTACAGAGATAGCGGTGTGGTTATTTCCATGTTTATGCAGATTGCAGTGTAGATATTTCCATGTTTATACAGATAGCGGTGCGGATATTTCCATGTTTTTACAGATAGTTGGGCAGATATTTCCATGTTTACACAGATAGCGGTGTAGATATTTCCATCTTAATACAGATGGTGGTGTAGATATGTCCATGTTTGTACAGATGGCGGTGTAGATACTTCCATCTTCATACAGATGGCGGTGTAGATATTTCGAAGCATATAGAGATAGCGCTGTAGTTATTTCCATATTGATAGAGAAAACTCTGTAGATATTTCCATGTATATTCAGATAGCTGTGTAGATATTTCCATGTTCATGCAGATAGCGGTGTAGATATTTCCATGTTCATCCAGATGCCGGTGTACATATATCCATGTTCATACAGATGGCGTTGAAGATATTTCCATTTTCATACAGATGGTGGTGTAGATATTTCCATGTTCATACAAATGGCGGTGTAAATATTTCCATGTTCATAGAGATGGCGGTGTAGATATTTCCATGTTCATACAAATGGCGGTGTAGATATTTCCAGGTTCATATAGATGGCGGTGTAGATATTTCCATATTTATACAGGTAGCATTGTAGATATTTCCATGTTTATAGGGATAGCAGTGTAGATATTTTCATTGATATACAGATAGCTGTGTAGATATTTCCATGTTCATACAGATAGCGGTGTAGATATTTCCATGTTCATACAGATAGCGGTGTAGATATTTCCATGTTCATAGTGATGGCGGTGTAGATATTTCCATGTTTATGCAGATAGCGGTATAGATATTTCCATGTTTATACAGATGGTGGTGTAGATATTTCCATGTTTATAGAGATGGCAGTCTAGATATTTCCATGTTTATACATATAGCGCTGAAGGTATTTCCATGTTTATACAGATAGCGGTGTAGATATTTCCATGTTTATACAGATACAAGTGTAGATATTTCCATGTTTATACAGATAGTGGTGTAGATAATTTAAATTTTATACTAACAGTAGTGTAGATATTTCCAAGTTCATACAGATAGCGATGTAGATATTTCCACGCTTATAGATATGGCGGTGTAGATATTTCCATATTCACACTGATGGCGGTGTAGATATTTCCATGTTCATACAAATGGCGGTGTAGATATTTCCATGTTCATAGAGATGGCGATTTTGATATTTGCATGTTCATACAAATGGCGGTGTAGATATTTCCATGTTCACAGAGATGGCGGTGTAGATATTTCCATGTTTATACAGATAGCAGTGTAGTTATTTCCATGTTTCTAGAGATAGCAGTGTGTATATTTCCATTGATATACACATAGCTGTGTAGATATTTGCATGTTCTAACAGATAGCGGTGTAGATATTTCCATCTTCGTACAGATAGCGGTGTATTTATTTCCATGTTCATACAGATAGCGGTGTAGATATTTCCATGTTCGTACAGATAACGTTGTAGATATTTCCAAGTTCATACAGATAGCGGTGTAGATATTTCCATGGTCGTCCAGTTAGCGGTGTAGATATTTCCATGTTCATACAGATGGCGGTGTAGATATTTACATGTTCATTCAGATGGCCGTGTAGATATTTCCATGTTCCAACAGATGGCCGTGTAGATATTTCCATGTTCATAGAGATGGCGGTGTAGGTATTTCCATGTTTATGCAGAAAGTGGTATAGATATTTCCATGTTAATACAGATGGTGGTGTAGGTATTTCCATGTTTATTCAGATGGCGGTCTAGATATTTCCATATTTATAGAGATAGTGGTGTAGTTATTTACAAGTTTATAGAGACAGCGTTGTAGATATTTCCATGTTTATACAGATAGCGGTGAAGTTATTTCCATGTTTATACAGATAGCGGTGTAGATATTTTCATGTTTATACAGATAACAGTGTAGATATTTACATGTTTATAGAGATA
This sequence comes from Gorilla gorilla gorilla, assembly GCF_029281585.2. NCBI lineage: Eukaryota > Metazoa > Chordata > Mammalia > Primates > Hominidae > Gorilla > Gorilla gorilla. The sequence continues at coordinate 1,419,001 of NC_073239.2, read as the reverse complement.
GTGGTGTAGATAATTTCAATTTTATACAGATAGCAGTGTAGGTATTTCCAAGTTCATACAGATAGCGGTGTAGATATTTCCACGTTTATAGAGATGGCGGTGCAGATATTTCCATGTTCATACAGATGGCGGTGTAGATATTTCCATGTTTACAGAGATGGCGGTGTAGATATGTCCATGTTTACACAGATGGCGGTGTAGATATTTCCCTGTTTACACAGATAGCGGTGTAGACATTTCCATGTTTACACAGATAGCGGTGTGGATATTTCCATGTTTATGCAGATAGCGGTGTAGATATTTCCATGTTTATACAGATAGCGGTGTAGATATTTCCATCTTAATACAGATGGCGGTGGAGATATGTCCATGTTCATACAGATGGCGGTGTAGATATTTCCATGTTCATACAGATGGCGGTGTAGATATTTCGAAGTTTATAGAGATAGCGCTGTAGTTATTTCCATATTTATAGAGAAATCTGTGTAGTTATTTCCATGTATATGCAGATAGCAGTGTAGATATTTCCATGTTCATGCAGATAGCGGTGTAGATATTTCCATGTTCATCCAGATGCCGGTGTAGATATATCCATGCCCATACAGATGGCGGTGAAGATATTTCCATGTTCATACAGATGGCGGTGTAGATATTTCCATGCTCATACAAATGGCGGTGTAGATATTTCCATGTTCATAGAGATGGCGGTGTAGATATTTCCATGTTCATACAAATGGCGGTGTAGATATTTCCATGTTCATAGAGATGGCGGTGTAGATATTTCCATGTTTATACAGATAGCATTGTAGTTATTTCCATGTTTATAGAGATAGCAGTGTAGATATTTCCATTGATATACAGATAGCTGTGTAGATATCTGCATGTTCATACAGATAGCGGTGTAGATATTTCCATGTTCGTACAGATAGCGGTGTAGATATTTCCATGTTCATACAGATAGCGGTGTAGATATTTCCATGTTCATACAGATAACGGTGTAGATATTTCCATGTTCATACAGATACCGGTGTAGATATTTCCATGTTCATACAGTTAGCGGTGTAGATATTTCCATGTTCATACAGATGGCGGTGTAGATATTTACATGTTCATGCAGATGGCGGTGTAGATATTTCCATGTTCGTACAGATGGCGGTGTAGATATTTCCATGTTCATAGAGATGGCCGTGTAGATATTTCCATGTTTATGCAGATAGCGGTATAGATATTTCCATGTTTATACAGATGGTGGTGTAGATATTTCCATGTTCATAGAGATGGCGGTCTAGATATTTCCAAGTTTATAGAGATAGTGGTGTAGTTATTTCCAAAGTTTATAGAGACATCGTTGTAGATGTTTCCATGTTTATACAGATAGCGGTGAAGATATTTCCATGTTTATACAGATAGCGGTGTAGATATTTCCATGTTTATACAGATATCAGTGTAGATATTTAGATGTTTATAGAGATAGTGGTGTAGATAATTTCAATTTTATACAGATAGCAGTGTAGATATTTCCAAGTTCATACAGATAGCAGTGTAGATATTTCCACGTTTATGGAGATGGCGTTGTAGATATTTCCATGTTCATACAGATGGCGGTGTAGATATTTCCATATTTATAGAGATGGCGGTGTAGATATATTCATTTTTACACAGATGGCAGTGTAGACATTTCCATGTTTACACAGATAGCCGTGTAGATATTTCCATGTTTACACAGATAGCGGTGTGGATATTTCCATGTTTACACAGATAGCGGTGTGGATATTTCCATGTTTATGCAGATAGCGGTGTAGATATTTCCATGTTTATACAGATAGCGGGGCGGATAATTCCATGTTTATGCAGATAGCGGTGTAGATATTTCCATGTTTATACAGATAGCGGTGCGGGTATTTCCATGTTTATACAGATAGTGGTGCAGATATTTCCATGTTTATAAAGATAGCGGTGTAGATATTTCCATCTTATTACAGATGGCGGTGTAGGTATGTCCATGTTCGTACAGATGGCGGTGTAGATATTTCCATGTTCATACAGATGGCGGTGTAGATATTTCGAAGTTTATAGAGATAGCGCTGTAGTTATTTCCATATTTATAGAGAAATCTGTGTAGATATTTCCATGTATATGCAGATAGCTGTGTAGATATTTCCATGTTCATGCAGATAGCGGTGTAGATATTTCCATGTTCATACAGAGAGCGGTGTTGATATATCCATGTTCATACAGATAGCGGTGTAGATATTTCCATGTTCATACAGATAGCGGTGTAGGTATTTCCATGTTCTTACAGTTTGCGGTGTAGATATTTCCATGTTCATACAGATGGCGGTGTAGATATTTCCATGTTCATACAGATGGCAGTGTAGATATTTCCATGTACATACAGGTGGCGGTGTAGATATTTCCATGTTTATACAGATAGCAGTGTAGTTATTTCCATGTTTATAGAGATAGCAGTGTAGATATTTGCATTGATATACTGATAGCTTTGTAGATATTTGCATGTCCATACAGATAGCGGTGGAAATATTTCCATCTTAATACAGATGGCGGTGTAGATATGTCCATGTTCGTACAGATGGCGTTGTACATAATTCCATGTTCATTCAGATGGCAGTGAAGATATTTTGAAGTTTATAGAGATAGCGCTGTAGTTATTTCCATATTTATTGAGAAATCTGTGTAGATATTTCCATGTATATGCAGATAGCTGTGTAGATATTTCCATTTTCATGCAGATAGCGGTGTAGATATTTCCATGTTCATCTAGATGCCGGTGTAGATATATCCATGTTCATACAGATGGGGGTGAAGATATTTCCATGTTCATACAGATGGCAGTGTAGATATTTCCATGTTCATGCAAATGGTGGAGTAGATATTTCCATGTTCATAGAGATGGCTGTGCAGATATTTCCATGTACATACAAATGGCGGTGTAGGTATTTCCATGTTTGTACAGATGGCGGTGCAGATATTTCCATGTTCATACAGTTAGCGGTGTAGATATTTCCATGTTCATACAGATAGCGGTGTAGATATTACCATGATCATACAGATAGCGGTGTAGATATTTCCATGTTAATACAGATACCGGTGTAGATATTTCCATGTTCATACAGATAGCGGTGTAGATATTTCCATCTTAATACAGATGGCAGTGTAGATATGTCCATGTTTGTACAGATCGCAGTGTAGATATTTCCATGTTTATACAGATAGCGGTGTAGATATTTCCATCTTAATACAGATGGCAGTGTAGATATGTCCATGTTTGTACAGATCGCAGTGTAGATATTTCCATGTTCATACAGATGGCGGTGTAGATATTTCGAAGTTTATAGAGATAGCGCTGTAGATACTTCCATATTTATAGAGAAATCTTTATAGATATTTCCATGTATATTCAGATAGCTGTGTAGATAATTCCATGTTCATGCAGATAGCGGTGTAGATATTTCCATGTTCATCCTGATGCCGGTGTAGATATATCCATGTTCATACGAATGGCGGTGTAGATAATTCCATGTTCATAGAGATGGAGGTGTAGATATTTTCATGTTCACACAAATGGCGGTGTAGATATTTCCATGTTCATAGAGATGGCGGTGTAGATATTTCCATGTTTATACAGATAGCAGTGTAGTTATTTCCATGTTTATAGAGATAGCAGTGTAGATATTTCCATTGATATACAGATAGCTGCGTAGATATTTGCATGTTTATACAGATAGCTGTGTAGATATTTCCATGTTCATACTGATAGCGGTGTAGATATTTCCATGTTCATACAGATAGCGGTGTAGATATTTCCATGTTCATACAGATAGCGGTGTAGATATTTCCATGTTCATACAGATATCAGTGTAGATATTTCCATGTTCATACACTTAGCGGCGTAGATATTTCCATGTTTATACAGATAGTGGTGTAGTTATGTCCAAGTTTATAGAGACAGCTTTGTAGATATTTCCATGTTTATACAGATAGCGGTGAAGTTATTTCCATGTTTATAGAGATAGCGGTGTAGATATTTCCATGTTTATACAGATAACAGTGTAGATATTTCCATGTTTATAGAGATAGTGGTGTAGATAATTTCAATTTTATACAGATAGCAATGTAGATATTTCCAAGTTCATAGCGATAGCGGTATAGATATTTTCACGTTTATAGAGATGGCGGTGTAGATATTTCCATGTTCATACAGATAGCGGTGTAGATATTTCCATGTTCATACAGATAGCGGTGTAGATATTTCCATGTTCATACAGATAGCGGTGTAGATATTTCCATGTTCATACTGATAGCGGTGTAGATATTTCCATGTTCATACAGTTAGCGGTGTAGATATTTCCATGTTTATAGAGATAGTGGTGTAGTTATTTCCAAGTTTATAGAGACAGCGTTGTAGATGTTTCCATATTTATACAGATGGCGGTGAAGATATTTCCATGTTTATACAGATAGCGGTGTAGATATTTCCATGTTTATACAGATAAGAGTGTAGGTATTTCCATGTTTATAGAAATAGTGGTGTAGATAATTTCAATTTGATACAGATAGCATTGTAGATATTTCCAAGTTCATACCGATAGCGGTGTAGATATTTTCACGTTTATAGTGATGGCGGTGTAGATATTTCCATGTTCATACAGATAGCGCTGTAGATATTTCCATGTTCATACAGGTAGCGGTGTAGATATTTCCATGTTCATACAGGTGGCGGTGTAGATATTTACATGTTCATACAGATGGCCGTGTAGATATTTCCATGTTCGTACGAATGGCAGTGTAGATATTTCCATGTTCATACAGGTGGCGGTGTAGATATTTCCATGCTTATACAGATAGCAGTGCAGTTATTTCCATGTTTATAGAGATAGCAGTGTAGATATTTCCATTGATATACAGATAGCTGTGTAGATATTTGCATGTTCATACAGATAGCGGTGTAGGTATTTCCATGTTCATACAGATAGCGGTTTAGATATTTCCATGTTCATACAGATAACGGTGTAGATATTTCCATGTTCATACAGATAGCGGTGTAGATATTTCCATATTCCTACAGTTAGCGGTGTAGATATTTCCATGTTCATACAGATGGCCGTGTAGATATTTCCATGTTCATACAGATGGCGGTGTAGATATTTCCATGTTCGTACAGATGGCGGTGTAGGTATTTCCAGGTTCATAGAGATGGCGGTGTAGATATTTCCATGTTTATGCAGATAGCGGTATAGATATTTCCATGTTTATACAGATGGTGGTGTAGATATTTCCATGTTTATAGAGATGGCGGTCTAGATATTTCCATGTTTATAGAGATAGTGGTGTAGTTATTTCCAAGTTTATAGTGACAGCGTTGTAGATATTTCCATGTTTATACAGATAGCAGTGTAGTTATTTCCATGTTTATAGAGATAGAAATGTAGATATTTCCATTGATATACAGATAGCTGTGTAGATATTTGCATGTTCATACAGATAGCGGTGTAGATATTTCCATGTTCGTACAGATAGCGGTGTAGATATTTCCATGTTCATACAGATAGCGGTGTAGATATTTCCATGTTAATACAGATACCGGTGTAGATATTTCCATGTTCATACAGATAGCGGTGTAGATATTTCCATGTTCATACAGAAAGCGGTGTAGATATTTCCATGTTCATACAGATGGCGGTGTAGATATTTACATGTTCATACAGATGGCGGTGTAGATATTTCCATGTTCGTACAGATGGCGGTGTAGATGTTTCCATGTTCATAGAGGTGGAGGTGTAGATATTTCCATGTTTATGCAGATAGCGGTATAGATATTTCCATGTTTATACAGATGGTGGTGTAGATATTTCCATGTTTATGGGGATGACGGTGTAGATATATTCATGTTTACACAAACGGAGTTGTAGATATTTCCATGTTTACACAGATAGCGCTGTAGACATTTCCATGTTTACACAGATAGCGTTGTGGATATTTCCATGTTTATGCAGATAGCAGTGTAGATATTTCCATGTTTATACTGATAGCGGTGCGGATATTTCCATGTTTATACAGATAGTTGGGCAGATATTTCCATGTTTATACAGATAGCGGTGTAGATATTTCCATCTTAATACAGATGGCAGTGTAGATATGTCCATGTTTGTACAGATCGCAGTGTAGATATTTCCATGTTCATACAGATGGCGGTGTAGATATTTCGAAGTTTATAGAGATAGCGCTGTAGATATTTCCATATTTATAGAGAAATCTTTATAGATATTTCCATGTACATTCAGATAGCTGTGTAGATAATTCCATGTTCATGCAGATAGCGGTGTAGATATTTCCATGTTCATCCAGATGCCGGTGTAGATATATCCATGTTCATATGAATGGCGGTGTAGATAATTCCATGTTCATAGAGATGGCGGTGTAGATATTTTCATGTTCACACAAATGGCGGTGTAGATATTTCCATGTTCATAGAGATGGCGGTGTAGATATTTCCATGTTTATACAGATAGCAGTGTAGTTATTTCCATGTTTATAGAGATAGCAGTGTAGATATTTCCATTGATATACAGATAGCTGTGTAGATATTTGCATGTTTATACAGATAGCGGTGTAGATATTTCCATGTTCATACTGATAGCGGTGTAGATCTTTCCATGTTCATACAGATAGCGGTGTAGATATTTCCATGTTCATGCAGATAGCGGTGTAGATATTTCCATGTTCATACAGATATCAGTGTAGATATTTCCATGTTCATACACTTAGCGGTGTAGATATTTCCATGTTTATACAGATAGTGGTGTAGTTATGTCCAAGTTTATAGAGACAGCTTTGTAGATATTTCCATGTTTATACAGATAGCGGTGAAGTTATTTCCATGTTTATAGAGATAGCGGTGTAGATATTTCCATGTTTATACAGATAACAGTGTAGATATTTCCATGTTTGTAGAGATAGTGGTGTAGATAATTTCAATTTTATACAGATAGCAATGTAGATATTTCCAAGTTCATACCGATAGCGGTATAGATATTTTCACGTTTATAGAGATGTCGGTGTAGATATTTCCATGTTCATACAGATAGCGGTGTAGATATTTCCATGTTCATACAGATAGCGGTGTAGATATTTCCATGTTCATACTGATAGCGGTGTAGATATTTCCATGTTCGTACAGTTAGCGTTGTAGATATTTCCATGTTTATAGAGATAGTGGTGTAGTTATTTCCAAGTTTATAGAGACAGCGTTGTAGATGTTTCCATATTTATACAGATGGCGGTGAAGATATTTCCATGTTTATACAGATAGCGGTGTAGATATTTCCATGTTTATACAGATAAGAGTGTAGGTATTTCCATGTTTATAGAAATAGTGGTGTAGATAATTTCAATTTGATACAGATAGCAGTGTAGATATTTCCAAGTTCATACCGATAGCGGTGTAGATATTTTCACGTTTATAGTGATGGCGGTGTAGATATTTCCATGTGCATACAGATAGCGCTGTAGATATTTCCATGTTCATACAGGTAGCGGTGTAGATATTTCCATCTTCATACAGGTGGCGGTGTAGATATTTACATGTTCATACAGATGGCCGTGTAGATATTTCCATGTTCGTACGAATGGCAGTGTAGATATTTCCATGTTCATACAGGTGGCGGTGTAGATATTTCCATGCTTATACAGATAGCAGTGCAGTTATTTCCATGTTTATAGAGATAGCAGTGTAGATATTTCCATTGATATACAGATAGCTGTGTAGATTTTTGCATGTTCATACAGATAGCGGTGTAGGTATTTCCATGTTCATACAGATAGCGGTTTAGATATTTCCATGTTCATACAGATAACGGTGTAGATATTTCCATGTTCATACAGATAGCGGTGTAGATATTTCCATGTTCATACAGTTAGCGGTGTAGATATTTCCATGTTCATACAGATGGCGGTGTAGATATTTACATGTTCATGCAGATGGCGGTGTAGATATTTCCATGTTCGTACAGATGGCGGTGTAGATATTTCCATGTTCATAGAGATGGCGGTGTAGATATTTCCATGTTTATGCAGATAGCGGTATAGATATTTCCATGTTTATACAGATGGTGGTGTAGATATTTCCATGTTTATAGAGATGGCGGTCTAGATATTTCCATGTTTATAGAGATAGTGGTGTAGTTATTTCCAAGTTTATAGAGACAGCGTTGTAGATGTTTCCATGTTTATACAGATAGCGGTGAAGATATTTCCATGTTTCTACAGATAGCGGTGTAGATATTTCCATGTTCATACAGATAGCGTTGTAGATATATCCATGTTCATACAGATGTTGGTGAAGAGATTTTCATGTTCTTACAGATGGCGGTGTAGATATTTGCATGTTCATACATATGGCAGTGTACGTATTTGCATGTTCGTAGACATGGCGGTGTAGCTATTTCCATGTTCATACAAATGGCGGTGTAGCTATTTCCATGTTCATAGACATGGCGGTTTAGATATTTCCATGTTTATACAGATAGCAGTGTAGTTATTTCCATGCTTATAGAGATAGCAGTGTAGATATTTCCATTGATATACAGATAGCTGTGTAGATATTTGCATGTTCATACAGATAGCGGTGTAGATATTTCCATGTTCATACAGATAGCGGTGTAGATATTTCCATGTTCATACAGATAGCGGTGTAGATATTTCCATGTTCATACAGATAGCGGTGTGGATATTTCTATGTTCATACAGTTAGCGGTGTAGATATTTCCATGTTCATACAGATGGCGTGTATTTACCTGTTCATACAGATGGCGGTGTAGATATTTCCATGTTCGTATGGATGGTAGTGTAGATATTTCCATGTACATAAAGGTGGCGGTGTAGATATTTCCATGTTTATACAGATAGCAGTGTAGTTATTTCCATCTTTATAGAGATAGCAGTGTAGATATTTCGATTGTTATACAGATAGCTGTGTAGATATTTGCATTTTCATTCAGATAGCGGTATAGCTATTTTCACGTTCGTACGGATAGAGGTGTAGATATTTCCATGTTGATACAGATAGCGGTGTAGATATTTCCATGTTCATACAGATAACGGTGTAGATATTTCCATGTTCATACAGATAGCGGTGTAGATATTTCCATTTTCCTACAGTTAGCGGTGTAGATATTTCCATGTTCATACAGATGGCCGTGTAGATATTTTCTTGTTCATACAGATGGCGGTGTAGATATTTCCACGTTGGTACAGAGGGCGTTGTAGATATTTCCAGGTTCATGGAGATGGCGGTGTAGATATTTCCATGATTATGCAGTTAGCGGTATAGATATTTCCATGTTTATACAGATGGTGGTGTAGAAATTTCCATGTTTATAGAGATGGCGGTCTAGATATTTCCATGTTTATAGAGATAGTGGTGTAGTTATTTCCAAGTTTATAGAGACAGCGTTGTAGATATTTCCATGTTTATACAGATAGCGGTGAAGATATTTCCATGTTTATACAGATATCGGTGTAGATATTTCCATGTTTATAGAGATAGTGGTGTAGATAATTCCAATTTTATACAGATAGCAGTGTAGATATTTCCAAATTCTTACAGATAGCGGTGTAGATATTTCCACGTTTATAGAGATGGCGGTGTAGATATTTCCATGTTCATACAGATGGCGGTGTAGATATTTCCATGTTTATAGAGATGGCGGTGTAGATATTTTCATGTTTACACAGATGGCGGTGTAGATGTTTCCGTGTTTACACAGATAGCAGTGTAGGCATTTCCATGTTTACATGGATAGCGGTGTGGATAATTCCATGTTTATGCAGATAGCGGTGTAGATATTTCCATGTTTATACAGATAGCGGTGCGGATATTTCCATGTTTATACAGATATTGGTGCTGATATTTCCATGTTTATACAGATAGCGGTGTAGATATTTCCATCTTATTACAGATGGCGGTGTAGGTATGTCTACGTTCGTACAGATGGCGGTGTAGATATTTCCATGTTCATACAGATGGCGGTGTAGATATTTCGAAGTTTATAGAGATAGCGCTGTAGTTATTTCCATATTTATAGAGAAATCTGTGTAGATATTTCCATGTATATGCATATAGCTGTGTAGATATTTCCAAATTCATACAGATAGCGGTGTAGATATTTCCACACTTATAGAGATGGCGGTGTAGATATTTCCATGTTCATACAGATGGTGGTGTAGATATTTCCATGTTTATAGAGATGGCGGTGTAGATATTTTCAGGTTTACATAGATGGCGGTGTAGATATTTCCATGTACATACAAATGGCGGTGTATATATTTCCATGTTCATAGAGATGGCGGTGTAGATATTTCCGTGTTCATACAAATGGCGGTGTAGATATTTCCATGTTCATAGAGATGGCGGTGTAGGTATTTCCATGTTTATACAGATAACAGTGTAGTTATTTCCATGTTTATAGAGACAGCAGTGTAGATATTTCCATTGATATAGAGATAGCTGTGTAGATATTTGCATGTTTATACAGATAGCGGTGTAGATATTTCCATGTTCATCCAGATGCCGGTGTAGATATATCCATGTTCATACAGATGGGGGTGAAGGTATTTCCATGTTCATACAGATGGCGGTGTAGATATTTCCATGTTCATGCATATGCTGGTGTAGATATTTCCATGTTCATAGAGATGGCGGTGTAGATATTTCCATGTACATACAAATGGCGGTGTAGTTATTTCCATGTTCGTACAGATGGCGGTGCAGATATTTCCATGTTCATACAGTTAGCCGTGTAGATATTTCCATATTCATACAGAGGGCGGTGTAGATATTTACATGTTCATACAGATGGCGGTGTTGATATTTCCATGTTCGTATGGATGGCAGTGTAGATATTTCCATGTTCATACAGGTGGCGGTGTAGATATGTCCATGTTTATACAAATAGCAGTGTAGTTATTTCCTTGTTTATAGAGAAAGCAGTGCAGATATTTCCATTGATAAACAGATAGCTGTGTAGATATTTGCATGTTCATACAGATAGTGGTATAGATATTTCCATGTTTGTACAGATAGCGGTGTAGATATTTCCATGTTCATACAGATGGCGGTGTAGATATTTCCATGCTTATAGAGATGGCGGTGTAGATATTTTCATGTATACACAGATAGCGGTGTAGTCATTTCCATGTATACACAGATTGCGGTGTGGATATTTCCATGTCATGCAGATAGCAGTGTAGATATTTCCATGTTTATACAGATAGCGGTGCGGATATTTCCATGTTTATACAGATAGTGGTGCAGATATTTCCATGCTTATACAGATAGCGGTGTAGATATTTCCATCTTAATAGAGATGGCGGTGTAGATATGTCCATGTTCGTACAGATGGCGGTGTAGATAGTTCCATGTTCATACTGATGGCGGTGTAGGTATTTCGAAGTTTATAGAGATAACGCTGTAGTTATTTCCATATTTATAGAGATATCTGTATAGATATTTCCATGTATATGCAGATAGCTGTGTAGATATTTCCATGTTCATACAGATAGCTGTGTAGATATTTCCATGTTCTTACAGATGGCGGTGTAGATATTTCCATGTTCATACAAATGGCAGTGTAGGTATTTGCATGTTCGTAGAGATGGCGGTGTAGATATTTCCATGTTCATACAAATGGCGGTGTAGCTATTTCCATGTTCATAGACATGGCGGTTTAGATATTTCCATGTTTATACAGATAGCAGTGTAGTTATTTCCATGCTTACAGAGATAGCAGTGTAGATATTTCCATTGATATACAGAGAGTTGTGTAGATATTTGCATGTTCATACAGATAGCGGTGTAGATATTTCCATGTTCATACAGATAGCGGTGTAGATATTTCCATGTTCATACAGATAGCGGTGTAGATATTTCCATGTTCATACAGATATCGGTGTAGATACTTCCATGTTCATACAGATAGCGGTGTAGATATTTCCTTGTTCATACAGTTAGCGGTGTAGATATTTCCATGTTCATACAAATGGCGGTGTAGATATTTACATGTTCATACAGATGGCGGTGTAGATATTTCCATGTTCGTACGGATGGCAGTGTAGATATTTCCATGTACATACAGGTGGCGGTGTAGATATTTCCATGTTTATACAGATAGCAGTGTAGTTTTTTCCATCTTTATAGAGATAGCAGTGTAGATATTTCCATTGTTATACAGATAGCTGTGTAGATATTTGCATGTTCATTCAGATAGCGGTATAGATATTTCCACGTTCGTACAGATAGAGGTGTAGATATTTCCATGTTGATACAGATAGCGGTGTAGATATTTCCATGTTCATACAGATAACGGTGTAGATATATCCATGTTCATACAGATAGCGGTGTAGATATTTCCATATTCCTACAGTTAGCGGTGTAGATATTTCCATGTTCATACAGATGGCCGTGTAGATATTTCCATGTTCGTACAGATGGCGGTGTAGATATTTCCAGGTTCATAGAGATGGCGGTGTAGATATTTCCATGTTTATGCAGATAGCGGTATAGATATTTCCATGTTTATACAGATGGTCGTGTAGATATTTCCATGTTTATAGAGATGGCTGTCTAGATATTTCCATGTTTATAGAGATAGTGGTGTAGATATTTCCAAGTTTATAGAGACAGTGTTGTAGATATTTCCATGTTTATACAGATAGCAGTGTAGTTATTTCCATGTTTATAGAGATAGCAATGTAGATATTTCCATTGACATACAGATAGCTGTGTAGATATTTGCATGTTCATACAGATAGCGGTGTTGATATTTACATGTTCGTACAGATAGCGGTGTAGATATTTCCATGTTCATACAGATAGCGGTGTGGATATTTCCATGTTCATACAGATACCGGTGTAGATATTTCCATGTTCATACAGATAGCGGTGTAGATATTTCCATGTTCATACAGAAATCGGTGTAGATATTTCCATGTGCATACAGATGGCGGTGTAGATATTTACAAGTTCATACAGATGGCGGTGTAGATATTTCCTTGTTCGTACAGATGGCGGTGTAGATGTTTCCATGTTCATAGAGGTGGAGGTGTAGATATTTCCATGTTTATGCAGATAGCGGTATTGATATTTCCATGTTTATACAGATGGTGGTGTAGATATTTCCATGCTTATGGGGATGGCGGTGTAGATATTTTCATGTTTACACAAACGGAGTTGTAGATATTTCAATGTTTACACAGATAGCGCTGTAGACATTTCCATGTTTACACAGATAGCGTTGTGGATATTTCCATGTTTTTGCAGATAGCAGTGTAGATATTTCCATGTTTATACAGATAGCGGTGCGGATATTTCCATGTTTATACAGATAGTTGGGCAGATATTTCCATGTTTATACAGATAGCGGTGTAGATATTTCCATCTTAATACAGATGGCAGTGTAGATATGTCCATGTTTGTACAGATCGCAGTGTAGATATTTCCATGTTCATACAGATGGCGGTGTAGATATTTCGAAGTTTATAGAGATAGCGCTGTAGATATTTCCATATTTATAGAGAAATCTTTATAGATATTTCCATGTATATTCAGATAGCTGTGTAGATATTTCCATGTTCATGCAGATAGCGGTGTAGATATTTCCATGTTCATCCAGATGCCGGTGTAGATATATCCATGTTCATACTAATGGCGGTGTAGATAATTCCATGTTCATTGAGATGGCGGTGTAGATATTTTCATGTTCACACAAATGGCGGTGTAGATATTTCCATGTTCATAGAGATGGCGGTGTAGATATTTCCATGTTTATACAGATAGCAGTGTAGTTATTTCCATGTTTATAGAGATATCAGTGTAGATATTTCCATTGATATACAGATAGCTGTGTAGGTATTTCCATGTTCATACAGATAGCGGTGTAGCTATTTCCAAGTTCATACCGATAGCGGTGTAGATATTTTCACGTTTATAGAGATGGCGGTGTAGATATTTCCATCTTCATACAGATAGCGGTGTAGATATTTCCATGTTCATACAGATATCAGTGTAGATATTTCCATGTTCATACAGATAGCGGTGTAGATATTTCCATGTTCATACTGATAGCAGTGTAGATATTTCCATGTTCATACAGTTAGCGGTGTAGATATTTCCATGTTTATAGAGATAGTGGTGTAGTTATTTCCAAGTTTATAGAGACAGCGTTGTAGATGTTTCCATATTTATACAGATGGCGGTGGAGATATTTCCATGTTTATACAGATAGCGGTGTAGATATTTCCATGTTTATACAGATAAGAGTGTAGGTATTTCCATGTTTATAGAAATACTGGTATAGATAATTTCAATTTGATACAGATAGCAGTGTAGATATTTCCAAGTTCATACCGATAGCGGTGTAGATATTTTCACGTTTATAGTGATGGCGGTGTAGATATTTCCATGTTCATACAGATAGCGGTGTAGATATTTCCATGTTCATACAGGTAACGGTGTAGATATTTCCATGTTCTTACAGGTGGCGGTGTAGATATTTACATGTTCATACAGATGGCCGTGTAGATATTTCCATGTTCGTACGAATGGCAGTGTAGATATTTCCATGTTCATACAGGTGGCGGTGTAGATATTTCCATGCTTATACAGATAGCAGTGTAGTTATTTCCATGTTTATAGAGATAGCAGTGTAGATATTTCCATTGATATACAGATAGCTGTGTAGATATTTGCATGTTCATACAGATAGCGGTGTAGGTATTTCCATGTTCATACAGATAGCGGTTTAGATATTTCCATGTTCATACAGATAACGGTTTAGATATTTCCATGTTCATACAGTTAGCGGTGTAGATATTTCCATGTTCATACAGATGGCGGTGTAGATATTTACATGTTCATGCAGATGGCGGTGTAGATATTTCCATGTTCGTACAGATGGCGGTGTAGATATTTCCATGTTCATAGAGATGGCGGTGTAGATATTTCCATGTTTATGCAGATAGCGGTATAGATATTTCCATGTTTATACAGATGGTGGTGTAGATATTTCCATGTTTATAGAGATGGCGGTCTAGATATTTCCATGTTTATAGAGATAGTGGTGTAGTTATTTCCAAGTTTATAGAGACAGCGTTGTAGATGTTTCCATGTTTATACAGATAGCGGTGAAGATATTTCCATGTTTATACAGATAGGGGTGTAGATATTTCAATGTTTATACAGATAGCAGTGTAGATATTTCCATGTTTATAGAGATAGTGGTGTAGATACATTCAATTTTATACAGATAGCTGTGTAGATATTTCCAAGTTCATACAGATAGCAGTGTAGATATTTCCACGTTTATAGAGATGGCGGTGTAGATATTTCCATGTTCATACAGATGGCGGTGTAGATATTTCCATGTTTAGACAGATGGCGGTGTAGCTATTTCCATGTTTACACAGATAATGGTGTAGACATTTCCATGTTTACACAGATAGCGTTGTGGATATTTCCATGTCTATGCAGATAGCGGTATAGATATTTCCATGTTTATACAGAGAGCGGTGCGGATATTTCCATGTTTATACAGATGGTGGTGCAGATATTTCCATGTTTATAAAGATAGCGGTGTAGATATTTCCAGCTTAATACAGATGGCGGTGTAGATATGTCCATGTTCGTACAGATGGCGGTGTAGATATGTCCATGTTCATACAGATGTCGGTGTAGATATTTCCATGTTTATAGAGATAGTGGTGTAGATAATTCCAATTTTATACAGATAGCAGTGTAGATATTTCTAAGTTCATACAGATAGCGGTGTAGATATTTCCATGCTTATAGAGATGGCGGTGTAGATATTTTCATGTATACACAGATAGCGGTGGAGTCATTTCCATGTTTACACAGATAGCGGTGTGGATATTTCCATGTTTATGCAGATAGCGGTGTAGATATTTCCATGTTTATACAGATATCGGTGCGGATATTTCCATGTTTATACAGATAGTGGTGCAGATATTTCCATGCTTATACAGATAGCGGTGTAGATATTTCCATCTTAATAGAGATGGCGGTGTATATATGTCCATGTTCGTACAGATGGCGGTGTAGATATTTCCATGTTCATACTGATGGCGGTGTTGGTATTTCGAAGTTTATAGAGATAACGCTGTAGTTATTTCCATATTTAAAGAGATATCTGTATAGATATTTCCATGTATATGCAGATAGCTGTGTAGATATTTCCATGTTCATGCAGATAGCTGTGTAGATATTTCCATGTTCATCCAGATGCCAGTGTAGATATATCCATGTTCATACAGATGTCGGTGAAGAGATTTCCATGTTCTTACAGATGGCGGTGTAGATATTTGCATGTTCATACAAACGGCAGTGTACGTATTTGCATGTTCGTAGACATGGCGGTGTAGATATTTCCATGTTCATACAAATGGCGGTGTAGCTATTTCCATGTTCATAGACATGGCGGTTTAGATATTTCCATGTTTATACAGATAGTAGTGTAGTTATTTCCATGCTTATAGAGATAGCAGTGTAGATATTTCCATTGATATACAGATAGCTGTGTAGATATTTGCATGTTCATACAGATAGCGGTGTAGATATTTCCATGTTCATACAGATAGCGGTGTAGATATTTCCATGTTCATACAGATAGCGGTGTAGATATTTCCATGTTCATACAGATAGCGGTGTGGATATTTCCATGATCATACAGTTAGCGGTGTAGATATTTCCATGTTCATACAGATGGCGTGTATTTACATGTTCATACAGATGGCGGTGTAGATATTTCCATGTTCGTATGGATGGTAGTGTAGATATTTCCATGTACATAAAGGTGGCGGTGTAGATATTTCCATGTTTATACAGATAGAAGTGTAGTTATTTCCATCTTTATAGAGATAGCAGTGTAGATATTTCGATTGTTATACAGATAGCTGTGTAGATATTTGCATTTTTATTCAGATAGCGGTATAGCTATTTCCACGTTCGTACGGATAGAGGTGTAGATATTTCCATGTTGGTACAGAGGGCGGTGTAGATATTTCCAGGTTCATGGAGATGGCGGTGTAGATATTTCCATGTTTATGCAGTTAGCGGTATAGATATTTCCATGTTTATACAGATGGTGGTGTAGAAATTTCCATGTTTATAGAGATGGCGGTCTAGATATTTCCATGTTTATAGAGATAGTGGTGTAGTTATTTCCAAGTTTATAGAGACAGCGTTGTAGATATTTCCATGTTTATACAGATAGCGGTGAAGATATTTCCATGTTTATACAGATATCAGTGTAGATATTTCCATGTTTATAGAGATAGTGGTGTAGATAATTCCAATTTTATACAGATAGCAGTGTAGATATTTCCAAATTCTTACAGATAGCGGTGTAGATATTTCCACGTTTATTGAGATGGTGGTGTAGATATTTCCATGTTCATACAGATGGCGGTGTAGATATTTCCATGTTTATAGAGATGGCGGTGTAGATATTTTCATGTTTACACAGATGGCGGTGTAGATGTTTTCGTGTTTACACAGATAGCAGTGTAGGCATTTCCATGTTTACATGGATAGCGGTGTGGATAATTCCATGTTTATGCAGATAGCGGTGTAGATATTTCCATGTTTATACAGATAGCGGTGCGGATATTTCCATGTTTATACAGATAGTGGTGCTGATATTTCCATGTTTATACAGATAGCGGTGTAGATATTTCCATCTTATTACAGATGGCGGTGTAGGTATGTCCATGTTCGTACAGATGGCGGTGTAGATATTTCCATGTTCATACAAATGGCGGTGTAGATATTTCGAAGTTTATAGAGATAGCGCTGTAGTTATTTCCATATTTATAGAGAAATCTGTGTAGATATTTCCATGTATATGCAGATAGCTGTGTAGATAATTCCAAATTCATACAGATAGCGGTGCAGATATTTCCACACTTATAGAGATGGCAGTGTAGATATTTCCATGTTCATACAGATGGCGGTGTAGATATTTCCATGTTTATAGAGATGGCGGTGTAGATATTTTCAGGTTTACATAGATGGCGGTGTAGATATTTCCATGTACATACAAATGGCGGTGTATATATTTCCATGTTCATAGAGATGGCGGTGTAGATATTTCCGTGTTCATACAAATGGCGGTGTAGATATTTCCATGTTCATAGAGATGGCAGTGTAGGTATTTCCATGTTTATACAGATAACAGTCTAGTTATTTCCATGTTTATAGAGACAGCAGTGTAGATATTTCCATTGATATAGAGATAGCTGTGTAGATATTTGCATGTTTATACAGATAGCGGTGTAGATATTTCCATGTTCATACAGATAGCGGTGTAGTTATTTCCATGTTCATACATGTAACAGTGTAGATATTTCCATGTTCATACAGATAGCGGTGTAGATATTTCCATGTTCACACAGATAGCGGTGTAGATATTTCCATGTTCATACAGTTAGTGGTGTAGATATTTCCATGTTCACACAGATAGCGGTGTAGATATTTCCATGTTCATACAGTTAGCGGTGTAGATATTTCCATGTTCATTCAGATGGCGGTGTAATTATTTACATGTTCATACAGATGGCGGTGTAGATATTTCCATGTTCGTACGGATGGCACTGTAGATATTTCCCTGTTCGTACAGGTGGCATTGTAGATATTTCCATGTTTATACTGATAGCAGTATAGTTATTTCCATGTTTATAGAGATAGCAATGTAGATATTTCCAGTGATATACAGATAGCTGTGTAGATATTTGCATGTTCATACAGATAGTGGTGTAGATATTTCCGTGTTCGTACAGATAGCGGTATAGATATTTCCATGTTCATACAGATAGCGGTGTAGATATTTCCGTGTTCATACAGATAACGGTGTAGATATTTCCATGTTCATACAGATAGCGGTGTAGATATTTCCATGTTCATACAGTTAGCGGTGTAGATATTTCCATGTTCATACAGATGGCGGTGTAGATATTTACATGTTCATACAGATGGCGGTGTAGATATTTCCATGTTCGTACAGATGGCGGTGTAGATATTTCCATGTTCATAAAGGGGGCGGTGTAGATATTTCCATGTTTATGCAGATAGCGGTATAGATATTTCCATGTTTATACAGATGGTGGTGTAGATATTTCCATGTTTATGGGGATGGCGGTGTAGATATTTTCATGTTTACACAGATGGCGGTGTAGATATTTCCATGTTTACACAGATAGCGCTGTAGACATTTCCATGTTTACACAGATAGTCGTGTGGTTATTTCCATGTTTATGCAGAAAGCAGTGTATATATTTCCATGTTTATACAGATAGCGGTGCTGATATTTCCATGTTTATACAGATAGTTGGGCAGATATTTCCATGTTTATACAGATAGCGGTGTAGATATTTCCATCTTAATACAGATGGCAGTGTAGATAGGTCCATGTTTGTACAGATAGCAGTGTAGATATTTCCATGTTCATACAGATGGCGCTGTAGATACTTCCATGTTCATAGAGATGGCGGTGTAGATATCTTCATGTTCACACAAATGGCGGTGTAGATATTTCCATGTTCATGCAGATAGCTGTGTAGATATTTCCATGTTCATCCAGATGCCGGTGTAGATATATCCATGTTCATACAGATGTCGGTGAAGATATTTCCATGTTCTTACAGATGGCGGTGTAGATATTTCCATGTTCATACAAATGGCAGTGTACGTATTTGCATGTTCATAGAGATGGCGGTGTAGATATTTCCATGTTCATACAAATGGCAGTGTAGCTATTTCCATGTTCATAGACATGGCGGTTTAGATATTTCCATGTTTATACAGATAGCAGTGTAGTTATTTCCATGCTTATAGAAATAGCAGTGTAGATATTTCCATTGTTATACAGATAGCTGTGTAGATATTTGCATGTTCATACAGATAGCGGTGTAGATATTTCCATGTTCATACAGATGGCGGTGTAGATATTTCCATGTTCATACAGATGGCGGTGTAGATATTTCCATGTTCATACAGATATCGGTGTAGATATTTCCATGTTCATACAGATAGCGTTGTAGATATTTCCATTTTCATACAGTTAGCGGTGTAGATATTTCCATGTTCATACAGATGGCGGTGTAGATATTTACATGTTCATACAGATGGCGGTGTAGATATTTCCATGTTCGTACGAATGGCAGTGTAGGTATTTCCATGTACATTCAGGTGGCGGTGTAGATATTTCCATGTTTATACAGATAGCAGTGTAGTTATTTCCATCTTTATAGAGATAGCAGTGTAGATATTTCCATTGTTATACAGATAGCTGTGTAGATATTTGCATGTTCATTCAGATAGCGGTATAGATATTTCCACGTTCATACAGATAGAGGTGTAGATATTTCCATGTTGATACAGATAGTGGTGTAGATATTTCGATGGTCATACAGATAACGGTGTAGATATTTCCATGTTCATACAGATAGCGGTGTAGATATTTCCATTTTCCTACAGGTAGCAGTGTAGATATTTCCATGTTCATACAGATGGCGGTGTAGATATTTACATGTTCATACAGATGGCGGTGTAAATATTTCCATGTTCGTACAGATGGCGGTGTAGATATTTCCAGGTTCATAGAGATGGTGGTGTAGATATTTCCATGATTATGCAGATAGCGGTATAGATATTTCCATGTTTATACAGATGGTGGTGAAGATATTTCCATGTTTATAGAGATGGCGGTCTAGATATTTCCATGTTTATAGAGATAGTGGTGTAGTTATTTCCAAGTTTATAGAGACAGCGTTTTAGATATTTCCTTGTTTATACAGATAGCGGTGAAGATATTTCCATGTTCATACAGATAGCGGTGTAGATATTTCCATGTTTATACAGATAGCAGTGTAGATATTTCCATGTTTATAGAGATAGTGGTGTAGATAATTCCAATTTTATACAGATAGTAGTGTAGATATTTCCAAATTCTTACAGATAGCGGTTTAGATATTTCCACGTTTATAGAGATGGCGGTGTAGATATTTCCATGTTCATACAGATGGCGGTGTAGATATTTCCATGTTTATAGAGATGGCGGTGTAGATATTTTCATGTTTACACAGATAGCGGTGTAGACATTTCCATGTTTACATGGATAGCGTTGTGGATATTTCCATGTTTATGCAGATAGCGGTGTAGATATTTCCATGTTTATACAGAGAGCGGTGCGGATCTTTCCATGTTTATACAGATAGTGGTGCTGATATTTCCATGTTTATACAGATAGCAGTGTAGATATTTCCATCTTATTACAGATGGCGGTGTAGGTATGTCCATGTTCATACAGATGGCAGTGTAGATATTTCCATGTTCATACAGATGGTGGTGTAGATATTTCCATGTTCATTGAGATGGCGGTGTAGATATTTTCATGTTCACACAAATGGCGGTGTAGGTATTTCCATGTTCATAGAGATGGCGGTGTAGATATTTCCATGTTTATACAGATAGCAGTGTAGTTATTTCCATGTTTATAGAGATAGCAGTGTACATATTTCCATTGATATAAAGATAGCTGTATAGATATTTGCATGTTTATACAGATAGCGGTGTAGATATTTCCATCTTCATACAGATAGCGGTGTAGATATTTCCATGTTCATACAGATAGCGGTGTAGATATTTCCATGTTCATACAGATAGCGGTGTAGATATTTCCATGTTCATACACTTAGCGGTCCAGATATTTCCATGTTTATAGAGATAGTGGTGTAGTTATTTCCAAGTTTATAGAGACAGCGTTGTAGATATTTAAATGTTTATACAGATAGCGGAGAAGATATTTCCATGTTTATACAGATAGCGGTGTAGATATTTCCATGTTTATACAGATAACAGTGTAGATATTTCCATGTTTATAGAGATAGTGGTGTAGATAATTTCAATTTTATACAGATAGCAGTGTAGATATTTCCAAGTTCATACCGATAGCGATGTAGATATTTTCACGTTTATAGTGATGGCGGTGTAGATATTTCCCTGTTGATACAGATAGCGGTGTAGATATTTCCATGTTCATACAGATAGCGGTGTAGATATTTCCATGTTCATACAGATAGCGGTGTAGATATTTCCATGTTAATACAGATAGCGGTGTAGATATTTCCATGTTCATACAGATAGCGGTGCAGATATTTCCATGTTCATACAGTTAGCGGTGTAGATATTTCCATGTTTATACAGATAGCAGTGTAGTTATTTCCATGTTTATGGAGATAGCAGTGTAGATATTTCCATTGATATAAAGATAGCTGTGTAGATATTTGCATGTTTATACAGATAGCGGTGTAGATATTTCCATCTTCATATAGATAGCATTGTAGATATTTCCATGTTCATACAGATAGCGGTGTAGATATTTCCATGTTCATACAGATAGCGGTGTAGATATTTCCATGTTCATACACGTAGCGGTGTAGATATTTCCATGTTTATAGAGATAGTGGTGTAGTTATTTCCAAGTTTATAGAGACAGCGTTGTAGATATTTCCATGTTTATACAGATAGCGGAGAAGATATTTCCATGTTTATACAGATAGCGGTGTAGATATTTCCATGTTTATACAGATAACAGTGTAGATATTTCCATGTTTATAGAGATAGTGGTGTAGATAATTTCAATTTTATACAGATAGCAGTGTAGATATTTCCAAGTTCATACCGATAGCGGTGTAGATATTTTCACGTTTATAGAGATGGCAGTGTAGATATTTCCCTGTTCATACAGATAGCGGTGTAGATATTTCCATGTTCATACAGATATCGGTGTAGATATTTCCATGTTCATACAGATAGCGGTGTAGATATTTCCATGTTAATACAGATAGCGGTGTAGATATTTCCATGTTCATACAGATAGCGGTGCAGATATTTCCATGTTCATACAGTTAGCGGTGTAGATATTTCCACATTCATAGAGATGGCGGTGTAGATATTTTCATGTTTACACAGATGGCGGTGTAGATATTTCCATGTTTACACAGATAGCGGTGTAGACATTTCCATGTTTACACAGATAGCGGTGTGGATATTTCCATGTTTATGCAGATAGCGGTGTAGATATTTCCATGTTCAAACAGATAGCAGTGCGGATATTTCCATGTTTATACAGATAGTGTTGCAGATATTTCCATGTTTATACAGATAGCGGTGTAGATATTTCCATCTTAATACAGACGGCGGTGTAGATATATCCATATTCGTACAGATGGCGGTGCAGGTATTTCCATGTTCATAGAGTTAGCGGTGTAGATATTTCCATGTCCATACAGAGGGCAGTGTAGATATTTACATGTTCTTACAGATGGCGGTGTAGGTATTTCCATGTTCGTATAGATGGCAGTGTAGATATTTCCATGTTCATACAGGTGGCGGTGTAGATATTTCCATGTTTCTACAGATAGCAGAGTAGTTATTTCCATGTTTATAGAGATAGCAGTGTAGATATTTCCTTTGATATACAGATAGCTGTGTAGATATTTCCATGTTCATATAAATGGCGGTGTAGATATTTCCATGTTCATAGAGATGGAGGTGTAGATATTTCCATATTTATGCAGATAGCAGTGTAGTTATTTCCATGTTTATAGGGATAGCAGTGTAGGTATTTTCATTGATATACAGATAGCTGTGTAGATATTTGCATGTTCATACAGATAGCGGTGTAGATATTTCCATGTTCATACAGATAGCGGTGTAGATATTTGCATGTTTATACAGATAGCGGTGTAGATATTTCCATGTTCATACAGATAGCGGTGTAGATATTTCCATGTTCATACAGATAGCGTTGTAGATATTTCCATGTTCATACAGTCAGCGGTGTAGGTATTTCCATGTTCATACAGATGGCATTGTAGATATTTACATATTCATACAGAAGGCGGTGTAGATATTTCCATGTTCGTACGGGTGGCAGTGTAGATATTTCCATGTTCATACAGGTGGCGGTGTAGATATTTGCATGTTTATACAGATAGCAGTGTAGTTATTTCCATGTTTATAGATATAGCAGTGCAGATATTTCCATTGATAGATTGCTGTGTAGATATTTGCATGTTCATACAGATAGCCGTATAGATATTTCCATGTTCATACAGATAGCGGGGTAGATATTTCCATGTTCATACAGATGGCGGTATAGATATTTACATGTTCATACAGATTTCGGTGTAGATATTTCCATGTTCGTACAGATGGCTGTGTAGATATTTCAATGTTCATAGAGATGGCGGTGTAGATATTTCCATGTTTTTGCAGATAGCGGTGTAGATATTTCCGTCTTTGTAGACAGAGCGGTGTAGTTGTTTCCACATTTATACAGATAACGGTGTAGATATTTCCATGTTTATATGGATAGCGGTGTAGATATTTCCATGTATATACAGTTAGCGGTGTAGATAGTTCCATGTTTATGCAGATTGCAGTGTAGATATTTCCATGTTTATAGAGATGGCGGTGTAGATATTTCCGTGTTGATACAGATAGCGGTGTAGATATTTCCATGTTTATAGTGATAGCGGTGTAGCTATTTCCATGTTTATACAGATAGCGGTGTAGATATTTCCATGTTCATACAGATAGTAGTGTAGATAATTTCATGTTCATTCAGATGGCGGTGTATATATTTCCATGTTACTAGATATTGCGGTGTAGATATTTCCATGTTCATACAGACGGCGGTGTAGATATTTCCATGTTCATACAGATGGCGGTGTAGATATTTCCATGTTGGCACAGAGGGCGGTGTAGATATTTCCAGTTCATAGAGATGGCGGTGTAGATATTTCCATGTTTATGCAGTTAGCGGTATAGATATTTCCATGTTTATACAGATGGTGGTGTAGAAATTTCCATGTTTATAGAGATGGCGGTCTAGATATTTCCATGTTTATAGAGATAGTGGTGTAGTTATTTCCAAGTTTATAGAGACAGCGTTGTAGATATTTCCATGTTTATACAGATAGCAGTGAAGATATTTCCATATTTATACAGATATCAGTGTAGATATTTCCATGTTTATAGAGATAGTGGTGTAGATAATTCCAATTTTATACAGATAGCAGTGTAGATATTTCCAAATTCTTACAGATAGCGGTGTAGATATTTCCACGTTTATAGAGATGGCGGTGTAGATATTTCCATGTTCATACAGATGGCGGTGTAGATATTTCCATGTTTATAGAGATGGCGGTGTAGATATTTTCATGTTTACACAGATGGCGGTGTAGATATTTCCGTGTTTACACAGATAGCAGTGTAGACATTTCCATGTTTACATGGACAGCGGTGTGGATATTTCCATGTTTATGCAGATAGCGGTGTAGATATTTCCATGTTTATACAGATAGCGGTGCGGATATTTCCATGTTTATACAGATAGTGGTGCTTATATTTCCATGTTTATACAGATAGCGGTGTAGATATTTCCATCTTATTACAGATGGCGGTGTAGGTATGTCCATGTTCGTACAGATGGCGGTGTAGATATTTCCATGTTCATACAGATGGCGGTGTAGATATTTCGAAGTTTATAGAGATAGCGCTGTAGTTATTTCCATATTTATAGAGAAATCTGTGTAGATATTTCCATGTATATGCAGATAGCTGTGTAGATATTTCCAAATTCATACAGATAGCGGTGTAGATATTTCCACACTTATAGAGATGGCGGTGTAGATATTTCCATGTTCATACAGATGGCGGTGTAGATATTTCCATGTTTATAGAGATGGCGGTGTAGATATTTTCAGGTTTACATAGATGGAGGTGTAGATATTTCCATGTACATACAAATGGCAGTGTATATATTTCCATGTTCATAGAGATGGCGGTGTAGATTTTTCCGTGTTCATACAAATGGCGGTGTAGATATTTCCATGTTCAGAGAGATGGCGGTGTAGATATTTCCATGTTTATACAGATAGCAGTGTAGTTATTTCCATGTTTATAGAGACAGCAGTGTAGATATTTCCATTGATATAGAGATAGCTGTGTAGATATTTGCATGTTTATACAGATAGCGGTGTAGATATTTCCATGTTCACACAGATAGCGGTGTAGTTATTTCCATGTTCATACATATAACGGTGTAGATATTTCCATGTTCATACAGATAGCGGTGTAGATATTTCCATGTTCACACAGATAGCGGTGTAGATATTTCCATGTTCATACAGTTAGCGGTGTAGATATTTCCATGTTCACACAGATAGCGGTGTAGATATTTCCATGTTCATACAGTTAGCGGTGTAGATATTTCCATGTTCATTCAGATGGCGGTGTAAATATTTACATGTTCATACAGATGGCGGTGTAGATATTTCCATGCTCGTACAGATGGCAGTGTAGATATTTCCATGTTCGTACAGGGGGCGGTGTAGATATTTCCATGTTTATACTGATAGCAGTATAGTTATTTCCATGTTTATAGAGATAGCAATGTAGATATTTCCATTGATATAAAGATAGCTGTGTAGATATTTGCATGTTCATACAGATAGCGGTGTAGATATTTCCGTGTTTGTACAGATAGCTTTATAGATATTTCCATGTTCATACAGATAGCGGTGTAGATATTTCCATGTTCATACAGATAACGGTGCAGATATTTCCATGTTCATACAGATAGCGGTGTAGATATTTCCATGTTCATACAGTTAGCGGTGTAGATATTTCCATGTTCATACAGATGGCGGTGTAGATATTTACATGTTCATACAGATGGCGGTGTAGATATTTCCATGTTCATACAGATGGCGGTGTAGATATTTCCATGTTTATAGAGGGGGCTGTGTAGATATTTCCATGTTTATGCAGATAGCGGTATAGATATTTCCATGTTTATACAGATGGTGGCGTAGATATTTCCATGTTTATGTGGATGGCGGTGTAGATATTTTCATGTTTACACAGATGGCGGTGTAGATATTTCAATGTTTACACAGATAGAGCTGTTGACATTTCCATGTTTACACAGATAGCGGTGTGGATATTTCCATGTTTATGCAGATAGCGGTGTAGATATTTCCATGTTTATACAGATAGCGGTGCGGATATTTCCATGTTTATACAGATAGTTGGGCAGATATTTCCATGTTTATACAGATAGCGGTGTAGATATTTCCATCTTTATACAGATGGCAGTGTAGATATGTCCATGTTTGTACAGATGGCAGTGTAGTTATTTCCATGTTCATACAGATGGCGGTGTAGATACTTCCATGTTCATAGAAATGGCGGTGTAGATATCTTCATGTTCACACAAATGGCGGTGTAGATATTTCCATGTTCATGTAGATAGCTGTTTAGATATTTCCATGTTCATCCAGATGCCGGAGTAGATATATCCATGTTCATACAGATGTCGGTGAAGATATTTCCATGTTCTTACAGATGGCGGTGTAGATATTTCCATGTTCATACAAATGGAAGTGTACGTATTTGCATGTTCGTAGAGATGGCGGTGTAGATATTTCCATGTTCATACAAATGGCAGTGTAGCTATTTCCATGTTCATAGACATGGCAGTTTAGATATTTCCATGTTTATACAGATAGCAGTGTAGTTATTTCCATGCTTATAGAGATAGCAGTGTAGATATTTCCATTGTTCTACAGATAGCTGTGTAGATGTTTGCATGTTCATACAGTTTGCGGTGTAGATATTTCCATGTTCATACAGATATCGGTGTAGATATTTCCATGTTCATACAGATAGCGGTGTAGATATTTCCATGTTCATACAGTTTGCGGTGTAGATATTTCCATGTTCATACAGATGGCGGTGTAGATATTTACATGTTCATACAAATGGCGGTGTAGATATTTCTATGTTCGTACGGATGGCAGTGTAGATATTTCCATGTACATACAGGTGGCGGTGTAGATATTTCCATGTTTATACAGATAGCAGTGTAGTTATTTCCATCTTTATAGAGATAGCAGTGTAGATATTTCCATTGTTATACAGATAGCTGTGTAGATATTTGCATGTTCATTCAGATAGCGGTATAGATATTTCCACGTTCGTACAGATAGAGGTGTAGATATTTCCATGTTGATACAGATAGCGGTGTAGATATTTCCATGTTCATACAGATAACGGTGTAGATATTTCCATGTTCATACAGATAGCGGTGTAGATATTTCCATTTTCCTACAGTTAGCGCTGTATATATTTCCATGTTCATACAGATGGCGGTGTAGATATTTACATGTTCATACAGATGGCGGTGTAGATATTTCCATGTTCGTACAGATGGCGGTGTAGATATTTCCAGGTTCATAGAGATGGCGGTGTAGATATTTCCATGATTATGCAGATAGCGGTATAGATATTTCCATGTTTATACAGATGGTGGTGTAGATATTTCCATGTTTATAGAGATGGCGGTCTAGATATTTCCATGTTTATAGAGATAGTGGTGTACTTATTTCCAAGTTTATAGAGACAGCGTTTTAGATATTTCCATGTTTATACAGATAGCGGTGAAGATATTTCCATGTTTATACAGATAGCGCTGTAGATATTTCCATGTTTATACAGATAGCGGTGTAGATATTTCCATGTTTATAGAGATAGTGGTGTAGATAATTCCAATTTTATACAGATAGCAGTGTAGATATTTCCAAATTCTTACAGATAGCGGTGTAGATATTTCCACGTTTATAGAGATGGCGGTGTAGATATTTCCATGTTCATACAGATGGCGGTGTAGATATTTCCATGTTTATAGAGATGGCGGTGAAGATATTTTCATGTTTACACAGATGGCGGTGTAGATATTTCCGGGTTACACAGATAGCGGTGTAGACATTTCCATGTTTACATGGAAAGCGGTGTGGATATTTCCATGTTTATGCAGATAGCGTTGTAGATATTTCCATTTTTATACAGATAGCGGTGCAGATATTTCCATATTTATACAGATAGTGGTGCTGATATTTCCATGTTTATACAGATAGCGGTGTAGATATATCCATCTTATTACAGATGGCGGTGTAGGTATGTCCATGTTCGTACAGATGGCGGTGTAGATATTTCCATGTTCATACAGATGGCGGTGTAGATATTTCGAAGTTTATAGAGATAGTGCTGTAGTTATTTACATATTTATAGAGAAATCTGTGTAGATATATCCATGTATATGCAGATAGCTGTGTAGATATTTCCAAATTCATACAGATAGCGGTGTAGATATTTCCACGCTTATAGAGATGGCGGTGTAGATATTTCCATGTTCATACAGATGGCGGTGTAGATATTTCCATGCTTATAGAGATGGCGGTGTAGATATTTTCAGGTTTACATAGATGGCGGTGTAGATATTTCCATGTACATACAAATGGCGGTGTATATATTTCCATGTTCATAGAGATGGTGGTGTAGATATTTCCGTGTTCATACAAATGGCGGTGTGGATATTTCCATGTTCATAGAGATGGCGGTGTAGATATTTCCATGTTTATACAGATAGCAGTGTAGTTATTTCCATGTTTATAGAGACAGCAGTGTAGATATTTCCATTGATATACAGATAGCTGTGTAGATATTTGCATGTTTATACAGATAGCGGTGTAGATATTTCCATGTTCATACAGATAGCGGTGTAGATATTTCCATGTTCATACATATAACGGTGTAGATATTTCCATGTTCATACAGATAGCAGTGTAGATATTTCCATGTTCACACAGATAGCGGTGTAGATTTTTCCATGTTCATACAGTTAGCGGTGTAGATATTTCCATTTTCACACAGATAGCGGTGTAGATATTTCCATGTTCATACAGTTAGCGGTGTAGATATTTCCATGTTCATACAGATAGCGGTGTAAATATTTACATGTTCATACAGATGGCGGTGTAGATATTTCCATGTTTATAAAGATAGCAGTGTAGTTATTTCCATGTTTATAGAGATAGCAATGTAGATATTTCCATTGATATACAGATAGCTGTGTAGATATTTGCATGTTCATACAGATAGCGGTGTAGATATTTCCATGTTCGTACAGATAGCGGTGTAGATATTTCCATGTTCATACAGATAGCGGTGTAGATATTTCCATGTTCATACAGTTAGCGGTGTAGATATTTCCATGTTCATACAGATGGCGGTGTAGATATTTCCATGTTCGTATAGATGGCGGTGTAGATATTTCCATGTTCATAGAGGTGGCGGTGTAGATATTTCCATGTTTATGCAGATAGCGTTATAGATATTTCCATGTTTATACAGATGGTGGTGTAGATATTTCCATGTTTATGGGGATGGCGGTGTAGATATTTTCATGTTTACACAGATGGCGGTGTAGATATATCCATGTTTACACAGATAGCGCTGTAGACATTTCCATGTTTACACAGATAGCGGTGTGGATATTTCCATGTTTATGCAGATAACAGTGGAGATATTTCCATGTTTATACAGATAGCTGTGCGGATATTTCCATGTTTATACAGATAGTTGGGCAGATATTTCCATGTTTATACAGATAGCGGTGTAGATATTTCCATCTTAATACAGATGGCGGTGTAGATATGTCCATGTTTGTACAGATGGCAGTTTAGATATTTCCATGTTCATACAGATGGCGGTGTAGATATTTCCATGTTCATAGACATGGTGGTGTAGATATTTTCATGTTCACACAAATTGCGGTGTAGATATTTCCATGTTCATAGAGATGGCGGTGTAGATATTTCCATGTTTATACAGATAGCAGTGTAGTTATTTCCATGTTTACAGAGATAGCAGTGTAGATATTTCCATTGATATAAAGATAGCTGTGTAGATATTGGCATGTTTATACAGATAGCGGTGTAGATATTTCCATCTTCATACAGATAGCAGTGTAGATATTTCCATGTTCATACAGATAGCAGTGTAGATATTTCCATGTTCTTACACTTAGCGGTGTAGATATTTCCATGTTTATAGAGATAGTGTTGTAGTTATTTCCAAGTTTATAGAGACAGCGTTGTAGATATTTCCATGTTTATACAGATAGCGGTGAAGATATTTCCATGTTTATACAGATAGCGGTGTAGATATTTCCATGTTTATACAGATAACAGTGTAGATATTTCCATGTTTATAGAGATAGTGGTGTAGATAATTTCAATTTTATACAGATAGCAGTGTAGATATTTCCAAGTTCATACCGATAGCGGTGTAGATATTTTCACGTTTATAGAGATGGCGGTGTAGATATTTCCATGTTCATACAGAAAGCGGTGTAGATATTTCCATGTTCATACAGATAGCGGTGTAGATATTTCCATGTTCATACAGATAGCGGTGTAGATATTTCCATGTTCATACAGATAGCGGTGTAGAAATTTCCATGTTCATACAGTTAGCGGTGTAGATATTTCCATGTTTATAGAGATAGTGGTATAGTTATTTCCAAGTTTATAGAGACAGCGTTGTAGATATTTCCATGTTTATACAGATGGTGGTGAAGATATTTCCATGTTTATACAGATAGCGGTGTAGATATTTCCATGTTTATACAGATAAGAGTGTAGTTATTTCCATGTTTATAGAAATAGTGGTGTTGATAATTTCAATTTGATACAGATAGCAGTGTAGATATTTCCAAGTTCATACTGATAGCGGTGTAGATATTTTCACGTTTATAGTGATGACGGTGTAGATATTTCCATGTTCATACAGATAGCGGTGTAGATATTTCCATGTTCATACAGGTAGCGGTGTAGATATTTCCATGTTCATACAGGTGGCGGTGTAGATATTTACATGTTCATACAGACGGCCGTGTAGATATTTCCATGTTCGTATGAATGGCAGTGTAGATATTTCCATGTTCATACAGGTGGCGGTGTAGATATTTCCATGCTTATACAGATAGCAGTGTAGTTATTTCCATGTTTATAGAGATAGCAGTGTAGATATTTCCATTGATATACAGATAGCTGTGTAGATATTTGCATGTTCATACAGATAGCGGTGTAGGTATTTCCAAGTTCGTACAGATAGCGGTGTAGATATTTCCATATTAATACAGATAGAGGTGTAGATATTTCCATGTTCATTCATATAACGGTGTAGATATTTCCATGTTCAAACAGATAGCGGTGTAGATATTTCCATGTTCATACAGTTAGCGGTGTAGATATTTCCATGTTCATACAGACGGCGGTGTAGATATTTACATGTTCATACAGATGGCGGTGTAGATATTTCCATGTTCGTTCAGATGGCGGTGTACAGATTTCCATGTTCATAGAGATGGCGGTGTAGATATTTCCATGTTTATGCAGATAGCGTTATAGTTATTTCCATGTTTATACAGATGTTGGTGTAGATATTTCCATGTTTATAGAGATGGCGGTCTAGATATTTCCATGTTTATACAGATAGCGGTGAAGATATTTCCATGTTTATACAGATAGAACTGTAGATATATCGATGTTTATAGAGATTGAGGTGTAGATAATTTCAATTTTATACCGAGAGCAGTGTAGATATTTCCACGTTCACACAGATAGCGATGTAGATATTTCCACGTTTATAGAGATGGCGGTGTAGATATTTCCATGTTCATACAAATGGCGGTGTAGATATTTCCATGTTCATACAAATGGCGGTGTAGATATTTCCATGTTCATAGAGATGGCGGAGTAGATATTTCCATGTTTATACAGATAGCAGTGTAGTTATTTCCATTTTTATAGAGATAGCATTGTACATATTTCCATTGATATACACGTAGCTGTGTAGATATTTTCATGTTCATACAGATAGCGGTGTAGATATTTCCATCTTCGTATAGATAGCGGTGTAGATATTTCCATGTTCATACAGATAGCGGTGTAGATATTTCCATGTTCATACATATAACGTTGTGGATATTTCCATGTTCATACAGATATCGGTGTAGATATTTCCATGGTCATACAGATAGCGGTGTAGATATTTCCATGTTCATACAGATGGCGGTGTAGATATTTACATGTTCATACGGATGGCGGTGTAGATATTTCCATGTTCGTACAGATGGCCGTGCAGATATTTCCATGTTCATACAGATGGCGGTGTAGATATTTCCATGTTTATAGAGATGGCGGTGTATATATATCCATGTTTACACAGATGGCGGTGTAGATATTTCCGTGCTTACACAGATAGCGGTGTAGACATTTCCATGTTTACACAGATAGCAGTGTGGATATTTCCATGTTTATGCAGATTGCAGTGTAGATATTTCCATGTTTATACAGATAGCAGTGCGGATATTTCCATGTTTATACAGATAGTTGGGCAGATATTTCCATGTTTATAAAGATACCGGTGTAGATATTTCCATCTTAATACAGATGGCGGTGTAGATATGTCCATGTTCGTACAGGTTTCGGTGTAGATATTTCCATGTTCATACAGATGGCGGTGTAGATATATCCATGTTCATACACATGGCGGTATAGATATTTCCATGTTCATAGAGATGGCGGTGTAGATATTTCCATGTTCATACAGATGGCGGTGTAGATATTTCCATGTTCATAGAGATGGCGGTGTAGATATTTCCATGTTCATACAAATGGCGGTGTAGATATTTCCATGTTCATAGAGATGGCGGTGTAGATATTTCCATGTTTATACAGATAGCAGTGTAGTTATTTCCATTTTTATAGAGATAGCATTGTACATATTTCCATTGATATACACGTAGCTGTGTAGATATTTTCATGTTCATACAGATAGCGGTGTAGATATTTCCATCTTCGTATAGATAGCGGTGTAGATATTTCCATGTTCATACAGATAGCGGTGTAGATATTTCCATGTTCATACATATAACGTTGTGGATATTTCCATGTTCATACAGATATCGGTGTAGATATTTCCATGGTCATACAGATAGCGGTGTAGATATTTCCATGTTCATACAGATGGCGGTGTAGATATTTACATGTTCATACGGATGGCGGTGTTGATCTTTCCATGTTCGTACAGATGGCCGTGCAGATATTTCCATGTTCATACAGATGGCGGTGTAGATATTTCCATGTTTATAGAGATGGCGGTGTATATATATCCATGTTTACACAGATGGCGGTGTAGATATTTCCGTGCTTACACAGATAGCGGTGTAGACATTTCCATGTTTACACAGATAGCAGTGTGGATATTTCCATGTTTATGCAGATTGCAGTGTAGATATTTCCATGTTTATACAGATAGCAGTGCGGATATTTCCATGTTTATACAGATAGTTGGGCAGATATTTCCATGTTTATAAAGATACCGGTGTAGATATTTCCATCTTAATACAGATGGCGGTGTAGATATGTCCATGTTCGTACAGGTTTCGGTGTAGATATTTCCATGTTCATACAGATGGCGGTGTAGATATTTTGAAGTTTATAGAGATAGCGCTCTAGATATTTCCATGTTTATAGAGATAGTGGTGTAGTTATTTCCAAGTTTATAGAGACAGCGTTGTAGATATTTCCATGTTTATACAGATAGCCGTGAAGATATTTCCATCTTTACATAGATAGCGGTGTAGATATTTCCATGTTTATACAGATAGCGGTGTAGATATTTACATGTTTATAGAGATAGTGGTGTAGATAATTCCAATTTGATACAGATAGCATTGTAGATATTTCCAAGTTCATATATTTCCATTGATATATAGATATATCATATCTATATATGATATATAGATATAAAGATATCATATCTATATATGATATATAGATATAAAGATATTTCCATTGATATATAGATAGCTGTGAAGATATTTGCATGTTCATACATATAGCGGTGAAGATATTTGCACGTTCATACAGATAGCGGTGTAGATATTTCCATGTTCCTACAGATAACGGTGTAGATATTTCCATGTTCATACAGATAACGGTGTAGATATTTCCATGTTCATACAGATAGCGGTGCAGATATTTCCATGTTTGCACAGTTAGCGGTGTAGATATTTCCATGTTCATACAGATGGCGGTGTAGATATTCACATGTTCATACAGATGGCCGTGTAGATATTTCCATGTTCATAGAGATGGCAGTGTAGATATTTCCGTGTTCATACAAATGGCTGTGTAGATATTTCCAAGTTCATAGAGATGGCGGTGTAGATATTTCCATGTTTATACAGATAGCATTGTAGTTATTTCCATGTTTATAGAGATAGCAGTGTAGATATTTCCATTGATATACAGATAGCTGTGTAGATATTTTCATGTTCATACGCATAGCGGTGTAGATATTTCCATGTTCATACAGATAGCGGTGTAGATATTTCCATGTTCTTACAGATGGCGATGTAGATATTTCCACATTCATAGAGATGGCGGTGTAGATATTTTCATGTTTACACAGATGGCGGTGTAGATATTTCCATCTTTACACAGATAGCGGTGTAGACATTTCCATGTTTACACAGATAGCGGTGTGGATATTTCCATGTTTATGCATACAGCAGTGTAGATATTTCCATGTTCATACAGATGGCGGTGAAGATATTTCCATGTTCATACAGTTAGCGGTGTAGATATTTCCATGTCCATACAGAGGGTAGTGTAGATATTTACATGTTCTTACAGATGGCGGTGTAGGTATTTCCATGTTCGTATGGATGGCAGTGTAGATATTTCCATGTTCATACAGGTGGCGGTGTAGATATTTCCATGTTTCTACAGATAGCAGAGTAGTTATTTCCATGTTTATAGAGATAGCAGTGTAGATATTTCCATTGCTATACAGATAGCTGTGTAGATATTTGCATGTTCATACAGATAGCGGTGTAGATATTTCCATGTTCATACAGATAGCGGTGTAGATATTTCCATGTTCATACAGATAGCGGTGTAGATATTTCCATGTTCATACAGATAGCGGTGTAGATATTTCCATGTTCATACAGATAGCGTTGTACATATTTCCATGTTTATACAGTCAGCGGTGTAGGTATTTCCATGTTCATACAGACGGCATTGTAGATATTTACATATTCATACAGATGGCGGTGTAGATATTTCCATGTTCGTACGGGTGGCAGTGTAGATATTTCCATGTTCATACAGGTGGCGGTGTAGATATTTGCATGTTTATACAGATAGCAGTGTAGTTTTTTCCATGTTTATAGATATAGCAGTGCAGATATTTCCATTGATAAACACATAGCTGTGTAGATATTTGCATGTTCATACAGATAGCGGTATAGATATTTCCATGTTCATACAGATAGCGGGGTAGATATTTCCATGTTCATACAGATGGCGGTGTAGATAATAACATGTTCATACAGATTTCGGTGTAGATATTTCCATGTTCGTACAGATGGCTGTGTAGATATTTCCATGTTCATAGAGATGGCAGTGTAGCTATTTCCATGTTTTTGCAGATAGCGGTGTAGATATTTCCGTCTTTGTAGACAGAGCGGTGTAGTTATTTCCACATTTATACAGATAACGGTGTAGATATTTCCATGTTTATATGGATAGCGGTGTAGATATTTCCATGTATATACAGATAGCGGTGTAGATAGTTCCATGTTTATGCAGATTGCTGTGTAGATATTTCCATGTTTATAGAGATGGCGGTGTAGATATTTCCGTGTTGATACAGATAGCGGTGTAGATATTTCCATGTTTATAGTGATAGCGGTGTAGATATTTCCATGTTTATACAGATAGCGGTGTAGACATTTCCATGTTCATACAGATAGTAGTGTAGATAATTCCATGTTCATTCAGATGGCGGTGTATATATTTCCATGTTCCTAGATATTGCGGTGTAGATATTTCCATGTTCATACAGACGGCGGTGTAGATATTTCCATGTTCATACACATGGCGGTGTAGATATTTCCATGTTCATAAAGATGGCGGGGTAGATATTTCCATTTTCATACGGTTGGCATTGTAGTTATTTCCATGTTCATACAGATGGCGGTGTAGATATTTCCATTTTTATAGAGATGGCGGTGTAGATATTTCTACGTTTATACAGATGGCGGTGTAGATGCTTCCTTCTTTATATACATACCGGTGTAGATATCTCCATGTTCATACAGATGGCGGTTTAGATATTTCCATCTTTATAGAGAAGGCGGTATAGGTATTTCCATGTTTATAGAGATGGCGGTGTAGATATTTTCATGTTCCTACAGATGGCGGTGTAGTTATTTCCATGTTTATAGATATGGCGGTGTAGATATTTCCACGTTTATAGAGATAGTGGTGTAGTTATTTCCAAGTTTATAGAGATAGCGGTGTAGATATTTCCGTGTTTATACAGATAGCGGTGTAGTTATTTCCATGTTTATTCACAGAGCAGTGTAGATATTTACATGTTTGTAGAAATGGCCGTCTAGATATTTCGTTGTTCATACAGATAGCGGTGTAGATATTTCCATACTTATAGACATAGCAGTGTAGATATTTCCATTTTTATACTAATAGCAGTGTGAATATTTCCATGTTCATACAGACAGCGGTGTAGGTATTTCCACCTTTATAGATATGGCGGTGTGGATATTTCCATATTCATACGGTTGGCAGTGTAGATATTTCCATGTTTATACAGATGGCGGTGTAGATATTTCCATGTTTATACAGATGGCGGTGAATTTCCATGTTTACACAGATAGCGGTGTAGATATTTCCATGTTTATAGAGATAGTGGTGTAGATAATTTCAATTTTATACAGATAGCAGTGTAGATATTTCCAATTTCATACAGTTAGCGGTGTAGATATTTCCTCGTTTATAGAGATGGAGGTGTAGATATTTCCATGTTCATACAGACGGCGGTGTAGATATTTCCGTGTTTATAGAGATGGCGCTGTAGATATTTTCATGTTTACACAGATGGCGGTGTAGATATTTCCATGTTTACACAGATAGCGGTGTAGACATTTCCATGTTTACACAGATAGCGGTGTGGATATTTCCATGTTTATGCAGATAGCAGTGTAGATATTTCCATGTTTATACAGATAGCGGTGCGGATATTTCCATGTTTATACAGATAGTGTTGCAGATATTTCCATGTGTATACAGATAGCGGTGTAGATATTTCCATCTTAATACAGACGGCGGTGTAGATATGTCCATATTCGTACAGATGGCGGTGCAGATATTTCCATGTTCATACAGTTAGCGGTGTAGATATTTCCATGTTCATACAGAGGGCAGTGTAGATATTTACATGTTCTTACGGATGGCGGTGTAGGTATTTCCATGTTCATACGGATGGCAGTGTAGATATTTCCATGTTCATACAGGTGGCGGTGTAGATATTTCCATGTTTATACAGATAGCCGTGTAGTTATTTCCATGTTTATAGAGATAGCAGTGTAGATATTTCCATTGATATACAGATAGCTGTGTAGATATTTGCATGTTCATACAGATAGCGTTGTAGATATTTACATGTTCATACAGATAGCGGTGTAGATATTTCCACTGATATACAGATAGCTGTGTAGATATTTGCATGTTCATACAGATAGCGGTGTAGATATTTCCATGTTCGTACAGATGGCTGTGTAGATATTTCAATGTTCATAGATATGGCGGTGTAGATATTTCCATGTTTTTGCAGATAGCGGTGTAGATATTTTCGTCTTTGTAGACAGAGCGGTGTAGTTATTTCCACATTTATACAGATAACGGTGTAGATATTTCCAAGTATATATGGATAGCGGTGAAGTTATTTCCATGTATATACAGATAGCGGTGTAGATAGTTCCATGTTTATGCAGATTGCAGTGTAGATATTTCCATGTTTATAGAGATGGTGGTGTAGATATTTCAGTGTTGATACAGATAGCGGTGTAGTTATTTCCACATTTATACAGATAACGGTGTTGATATTTCCAAGTTCTTACAGATGGCAGTGTAGATATTTACATGTTCATACAGATGGCGGTGTAGATATTTCCATGTTCATACAGATGGCGGTGTAGATATTTCCATGTTTATATAGATAGCGGTGTAGATATTTCCATGTTCATACAGATAGCGGTGTAGATATTTCCATGTTCATACAGTTAGCGCTGTAGATATTTCCATGTTCATACAGATGACGGTGCAGATATTTACATGTCCATACAGATGGTGGTGTAGATATTTCCATGTTCGTATGGATGGCAGTGTAGATATTTCCATGTTCATACAGGTGGCGGTGTAGATATTTCCATGTTTATACAGATAGCAGTGTAGTTATTTCCATGTTTATAGAGACAGCACTGTAGATATTTCCATTGTTATACAGATAGCTGTGTAGATATTTGCATGTTCATACAGATAGCGGTGTAGATATTTCCATGTTTATACAGATAGCGGTGAAGATATTTCCATGTTTATACAGATAGCGGTATAGATATTTCCATGTTTATACAGATAGCAGTGTAGATATTTCCATGTTTATAGAGATAGTGGTGTAGATAATTGCAATTTTATACAGAGAGCAGTGTAGATATTTCCAAGTTCATACAGATTGCGGTGTAGATATTTCCACGTTTATAGAGATGGCGGTGTAGATATTTCCATGTTCATACAGATGGCAGTGTACATATTTCCACGTTTATAGGGATGGCGGTGTGGATATTTTCATGTTTACACAGATGGCGGTGTAGATATTTCCATGTTTACACAGATAGCGGTGTAGATATTTCCATGTTTACACAGATAGCGGTGTGGATATTTCCATGTTTACAAAGATAGCGGTGTGGATATTTCCATGTTTATGCAGGTAGCGGTGTAGATATTTCCCTGTTTATACAGATAGCTGTGCGGATATTTCCATGTTTATGCAGATAGCGGTGTAGATATTTCCATGTTTATACAGATAGCAGTGCGGGTATTTCCATGTTTATACAGATAGTGGTGCAGATATTTCCATATTTATAAAGATAGCGGTGTAGATATTTCCATCTTAATACAGATGGCGGTGTAGATATGTCCATGTTCATACAGATGGCGGTGTAGATATTTCCATGTTCATACAGATGGCGGTGTAGATATTTCGAAGTTTATAGAGATAGCGCTGTAGTTATTTCCATATTTATAGAGAAATCTGTGTAGCTATTTCCATGTATATGCAGATAGCTGTGTAGATATTTCCATGTTCATGCAGATAGCGGTGTAGATATTTCCATGTTCATCCAGATGCCGGTGTAGATATTTGCATCTTCATACAGATAGCGGTGTAGATATTTCCATGTTCATACCGATAGCTGTGTAGATATTTCCATGTTCATACAGAGAGTGGTGTAGATATTTCCATGTTCATACAGATAGCGGTGTAGATATTTCCATGTTCATACACATAGCAGTGTAGGTATTTCCATGTTCTTACAGTTAGCGGTGTAGATATTTCCATGTTCATACAGATGGCGGTGTAGATATTTCCATGTTCATACAGATGGCAGTGTAGATATTTCCAAGTACATACAGGTGGCGGTGTGGATATTTCCATTTTTATACAGATAGTAGTGTAGTTATTTCCATGTTTATAGAGATAGCAGTGTAGATATTTCCATTGATATGCTGATAGCTGTGTAGATATTTGCATGTCCATACAGATAGCGGTGTAGGTATTTCCATGTTCATACAGATAGCGGTGTAGATATTTCCATGTTTATACAGATAGCGGTGCGGATATTTCCATGTTTATACAGATAGTTTGGCAGATATTTCCATGTTTATACAGATAGCGGTGTAGATATTTCCATCTTAATACAGATGGCGGTGTAGATATGTCCATGTTCGTACAGATGGCGTTGTACATATTTCCATGTTCATACAGATGGCGGTGTAGATATTTTGAAGTTTATAGAGATAGCGCTGTAGTTATTTCCATATTTATTGAGAAATCTGTGTAGATATTTCCATGTAAATGCAGATAGCTGTGTAGATATTTCCATTTTCCTGCAGATAGCGGTGTAGATATTTCCATGTGTATCCAGATGCCGGTGTAGATATATCCATGTTCATACAGATGGGGCTGAAGATATTTCCATGTTCATGCAGATGGCGGTGTAGATATTTCCATGTTCATGCAAATGGCGGTGTAGATATTTCCATGTTCATAGAGATGGCGGTGTAGATATTTCCATGTACATACAAATGGCGGTGTAGATATTTCCATATTCGTACAGATGGCGGTGCAGATATTTCCATGTTCATACAGTTAGCCGTGTAGATATTTCCATGTTCATTCAGAGGGCGGTGTAGATATTTACATGTTCATACAGATGGCGGTGTAGATATTTGCATGTTCGTATGGATGGCAGTGTAGATATTTCCATGCTCATACAGGTGGCGGTGTAGATATTTCCATGTTTATACAGATAGCAGTGTAGTTATTTCCTCGTTTATAGAGAAAGCAGTGCAGATATTTCCATTGATAAACAGATAGCTGTGTAGATATTTGCATGTTCATACAGATAGCTGTATAGATATTTCCATGTTCACACAGATAGCGGTGTAGATATTTCCATGTTCATACAGATGGCGGTGTAGATATTTACATGTTCATTGAGGTGGCAGTGTAGATATTTCCATGTTTATGAAGATAGCGGTATAGATATTTACATGTTTATACAGATAGCGGTGAAGATATTTCCATGTTTATACAGATGGTGGTGTAGTTATTTCCAAGTTTATAGAGACAGCGTTGTAGATATTTCCATGTTTATACAGATAGCGGTGAAGATATTTCCATGTTTATACAGATAGCGGTGTAGATATTTCCATGTTTATACAGATAGCAGTGTAGATATTTCCAAGTTCATACAGATAGCGGTGTAGATATTTCCACGTTTATAGAGATGGCGTTGTAGATATTTCCATGTTCATACAGATGGCGGTGTAGATATTTCCATGTTTACAGAGATGGCGGTGTAGATATTTTCATGTTTACACAGATGGCGGTGTAGATATTTCCATGTTTGCACAGATAGCGGTGTGGACATTTCCATGTTTACACAGATAGCAGTGTGGATATTTCCATGTTTATGCAGTTAGCGGTATAGATATTTCCATGTTTATACAGATAGCGGTGCAGATATTTCCATGTTTATACAGATGGTGGTGCAGATATTTCCATGTTCATACAGATAGCGGTGTAGATATTTCCATGTTCATACAGAGAGTGGTGTAGATATTTCCATGTTCATACAGATAGCGGTGTAGATATTTCCATATTCATACAGATAGCGGTGTAGGTATTTCCATGTTCTTACAGTTAGCGGTGTAGATATTTCCATGTTCATACAGATGGCGGTGTAGATATTTCCATGTTCATACAGATTGCAGTGTAGATATTTCCATGAACATACAGGTGGCGGTGTAGATATTTCCATATTTATACTGATAGCAGTGTAGTTATTTCCATGTTTATAGAGATAGCAGTGTAGATATTTCCATTGATATACTGATAGCTGTGTAGATATTTGCATGTCCATACAGAGAGCGGTGTAGATATTTCCATGTTTATACAGATAGCGGTGTAGATATTTCCATGTTTATACAGATAGCGGTGCGGATATTTCCATGTTTATACAGATATTTGGGCAGATATTTCCATGTTTATACAGATAGCAGTGCGGATATTTCCATGTTCATACAGATAGTGTTGCAGATATTTCCATGTTTATACAGATAGCGGTGTAGATATTTCCATCTTAATACAGATGGCGGTGTAGATATGTCCATATTCGTACAGATGGCGGTGCAGATATTTCCATGTTCATACAGTTAGCGGTGTAGATATTTCCATGTTCATACAGAGGGCAGTGTAGATATTTCCATGTTCATACAGGTGGCGGTGTAGATATTTTCATGTTTATACAGATAGCCGTGTAGTTATTTCCATGTTTATAGAGATAGCAGTGTAGATATTTCCATTGATATACAGATAGCTGTGTAGATATTTGCATGTTCATACAGATACCGGTGAAGATATTTACATGTTCATACAGATAGCGGTGTAGATATTTCCATGTTCATACAGATAGCGGTGTAGATATTTCCATGTTCATACAGATAGCGGTGTAGATATTTCCATGTTCATACAGATAGCGTTGTAGATATGTCCATGTTCATACAGTCAGCGGTGTAGGTATTTCCATGTTCATACAGATGGCATTGTAGATATTTACATATTCATACAGATGGCGGTGTAGATATTTCCATGTTCGTACAGGTGGCAGTTTAGATATTTCCATGTTCATACAGGTGGCGGTGTAGATATTTCCATGTTTATACAGATAGCAGTGTAGTTATTTCCATGTTTATAGAGATAGCTGTGCACATATTTTCATTGATAAACAGATAGCTGTGAAGATATTTGCATGTTCATACAGATAGCGGTATAGATATTTAAATGTTCATACAGATAGCGGGGTAGATATTTCCATGTTCATACAGATGGCGGTGTAGATATTTACATGTTCATACAGATTTCGGTGTAGATTTTTCCATGTTCGTACAGATGGCTGTGTAGATATTTCAATGTTCATAGAGATGGCGGTGTAGATATTTCCATGTTTTTGCAGATAGCGGTGTAGATATTTCCGTCTTTGTAGACAGAGCGGTGCAGTTATTTACACATTTATACAGATAACGGTGTAGATATTTCCATGTTTATATGGATAGCGGTGTAGATATTTCCATGTATATACAGATAGCGGTGTAGATAGTTCCATGTTTATGCAGATTGCAGTGTAGATATTTCCATGTTTATAGAGATGGCGGTGTAGATATTTCCGTGTTGATACAGATAGCGTTGTAGTTATTTCCACATTTATACAGATAACGGTGTTGATATTTCCAAG
This sequence comes from Gorilla gorilla gorilla, assembly GCF_029281585.2. Taxonomy (NCBI): domain Eukaryota; kingdom Metazoa; phylum Chordata; class Mammalia; order Primates; family Hominidae; genus Gorilla; species Gorilla gorilla. The sequence continues at coordinate 1,375,055 of NC_073239.2, read as the reverse complement.
TTCTTACAGATGGCAGTGTAGATATTTACATGTTCATACAGATGGCGGTGTAGATATTTCCATGTTCATACAGATGGCAGTGTAGATATTTCCATGTTAATACAGATAGCGGTGTAGATATTTCCATGTTCATACAGATAGCGGTGTAGATATTTCCATGTTCATACAGTTAGCGCTGTAGATATTTCCATGTTCATACAGATGACGGTGCAGATATTTACATGTTCATACAGATGGCGGTGTAGATATTTCCATGTTCGTACGGATGGCAGTGTAGATATTTCCATGTTCATACAGGTGGCGGTGTAGATATTTCCATGTTTATACAGATAGCAGTGTAGTTATTTCTATGTTTATAGAGATAGCATTGTAGATATTTCCATTGATATACAGATAGCTGTGTAGATATTTGCATGTTCATACAGATGGCGGTGTAGATATTTCCATGTTCGTACAGATAGCGGTGTAGATATTTCCATGTTCATACAGATAGCGGTGTAGATATTTCCCTGTTCATTCAGATAACGGTGTAGATATTTCCATGTTCATACAGATAGCGGTGTAGATATTTCCATGTTCATACAGTTAGCGGTGAAGATATTTCCATGTTCATACAGATGGCCGTGTAGATATTTACATGTTCATACAGATGGCGGTATAGATATTTCCATGTTCGTACAGATGGCGGTGTAGATATTTCCATGTTCATAGAGAGGGCGGTGTATATATTTCCATGTTTATTCAGATAGCGGTATAGATATTTCCATGTTTATACAGATGGTGGTGTAGATATTTCCATGTTTATAGAGATGGCGGTCTAGACATTTCCATGTTTGCAGAGATAGTGGTGTAGTTATTTCCAAGTTTATAGAGACAGCGTTGTAGATATTTCCATGTTTATACAGATAGCGGTGAAGATATTTCCATGTTTATACAGATAGCGGTATAGATATTTCCATGTTTATACAGATAGCAGTGTAGATATTTCCATGTTTATAGAGATAGTGGTGTAGATAATTGCAATTTTATACAGAGAGCAGTGTAGATATTTCCAAGTTCATACAGATTGCGGTGTAGATATTTCCACGTTTATAGAGATGGCGGTGTAGATATTTCCATGTTCATACAGATGGCAGTGTAGATATTTCCACGTTTATAGGGATGGCGGTGTGGATATTTTCATGTTTACACAGATGGCGGTGTAGATATTTCCATGTTTACACAGATAGCGGTGTAGATATTTCCATGTTTACACAGATAGCGGTGTGGATATTTCCATGTTTACAAAGATAGCGGTGTGGATATTTCCATGTTTATGCAGGTAGCGGTGTAGATATTTCCCTGTTTATACAGATAGCGGTGCGGATATTTCCATGTTTATGCAGATAGCGGTGTAGATATTTCCATGTTTATACAGATAGCAGTGCGGGTATTTCCATGTTTATACAGATAGTGGTGCAGATATTTCCATATTTATAAAGATAGCGGTGTAGATATTTCCATCTTAATACAGATGGCGGTGTAGATATGTCCATGTTCATACAGATGGCGGTGTAGATATTTCCATGTTCATACAGATGGCGGTGTAGATATTTCGAAGTTTATAGAGATAGCGCTGTAGATATTTCCATATTTATAGAGAAATCTGTGTAGCTATTTCCATGTATATGCAGATAGCTGTGTAGATATTTCCATGTTCATGCAGATAGCGGTGTAGATATTTCCATGTTCATCCAGATGCCGGTGTAGATATTTGCATCTTCATACAGATAGCGGTGTAGATATTTCCATGTTCATACCGATAGCTGTGTAGATATTTCCATGTTCATACAGAGAGTGGTGTAGATATTTCCATGTTCATACAGATAGCGGTGTAGATATTTCCATGTTCATACACATAGCAGTGTAGGTATTTCCATGTTCTTACAGTTAGCGGTGTAGATATTTCCATGTTCATACAGATGGCGGTGTAGATATTTCCATGTTCATACAGATGGCAGTGTAGATATTTCCAAGTACATACAGGTGGCGGTGTGGATATTTCCATTTTTATACAGATAGTAGTGTAGTTATTTCCATGTTTATAGAGATAGCAGTGTAGATATTTCCATTGATATGCTGATAGCTGTGTAGATATTTGCATGTCCATACAGATAGCGGTGTAGGTATTTCCATGTTCATACAGATAGCGGTGTAGATATTTCCATGTTTATACAGATAGCGGTGCGGATATTTCCATGTTTATACAGATAGTTGGGCAGATATTTCCATGTTTATACAGATAGCGGTGTAGATATTTCCATCTTAATACAGATGGCGGTGTAGATATGTCCATGTTCGTACAGATGGCGTTGTACATATTTCCATGTTCATACAGATGGCGGTGTAGATATTTTGAAGTTTATAGAGATAGCGCTGTAGTTATTTCCATATTTATTGAGAAATCTGTGTAGATATTTCCATGTAAGTGCAGATAGCTGTGTAGATATTTCCATTTTCATGCAGATAGCGGTGTAGATATTTCCATGTTTATCCAGATGCCGGTGTAGATATATCCATGTTCATACAGATGGGGCTGAAGATATTTCCATGTTCATGCAGATGGCGGTGTAGATATTTCCATGTTCATGCAAATGGCGGTGTAGATATTTCCATGTTCATAGAGATGGCGGTGTAGATATTTCCGTGTACATACAAATGGCGGTGTAGCTATTTCCATATTCGTACAGATGGCAGTGCAGATATTTCCATGTTCATACAGTTAGCCGTGTAGATATTTCCATGTTCATTCAGAGGGCGGTGTAGATATTTACATGTTCATACAGATGGCGGTGTAGATATTTGCATGTTCGTATGGATGGCAGTGTAGATATTTCCATGCTCATACAGGTGGCGGTGTAGATATTTCCATGTTTATACAGATAGCAGTGTAGTTATTTCCTCGTTTATAGAGAAAGCAGTGCAGATATTTCCATTGATAAACAGATAGCTGTGTAGATATTTGCATGTTCATACAGATAGCGGTGTAGATATTTCCATGTTCACACAGATAGCGGTGTAGATATTTCCATGTTCATACAGATGGCGGTGTAGATATTTACATGTTCATTGAGGTGGCAGTGTAGATATTTCCATGTTTATGAAGATAGCGGTATAGATATTTCCATGTTTATACAGATAGCGGTGAAGATATTTCCATGTTTATACAGATGGTGGTGTAGTTATTTCCAAGTTTATAGAGACAGCGTTGTAGATATTTCCATGTTTATACAGATAGCGGTGAAGATATTTCAATGTTTATACAGATAGCGGTGTAGATATTTCCATGTTTATACAGATAGCAGTGTAGATATTTCCAAGTTCATACAGATAGCGGTGTAGATATTTCCACGTTTATAGAGATGGCGTTGTAGATATTTCCATGTTCATACAGATGGCGGTGTAGATATTTCCATGTTTACAGAGATGGCGGTGTAGATATTTTCATGTTTACACAGATGGCGGTGTAGATATTTCCATGTTTGCACAGATAGCGGTGTGGACATTTCCATGTTTACACAGATAGCAGTGAGGATATTTCCATGTTTATGCAGATAGCGGTATAGATATTTCCATGTTTATACAGATAGCGGTGCAGATATTTCCATGTTTATACAGATGGTGGTGCAGATATTTCCATGTTCATACAGATAGCGGTGTAGATATTTCCATGTTCATACAGAGAGTGGTGTAGATATTTCCATGTTCATACAGATAGCGGTGTAGGTATTTCCATGTTCTTACAGTTAGCGGTGTAGATATTTCCATGTTCATACAGATGGCGGTGTAGATATTTCCATGTTCATACAGATGGCAGTGTAGATATTTCCATGAACATACAGGTGGCGGTGTAGATATTTCCATATTTATACTGATAGCAGTGTAGTTATTTCCATGTTTATAGAGATAGCAGTGTAGATATTTCCATTGATATACTGATAGCTGTGTAGATATTTGCATGTCCATACAGAGAGCGGTGTAGATATTTCCATGTTTATACAGATAGTGGTGTAGATATTTCCATGTTTATACAGATAGCGGTGCGGATATTTCCATGTTTATACAGATATTTGGGCAGATATTTCCATGTTTATACAGATAGCGGTGTAGATATTTCAATCTTAATACAGATGGCGGTGTAGATATGTCCATGTTCATACAGATAGCGGTGTAGATATTTCCATGTTCATACAGTTAGCGGTGAAGATATTTCCATGTTCATACAGATGGCCGTGTAGATATTTACATGTTCATACAGATGGCGGTATAGATATTTCCATGTTCGTACAGATGGCGGTGTAGATATTTCCATGTTCATAGAGAGGGCGGTGTAGATATTTCCATGTTTATTCAGATAGCGGTATAGATATTTCCATGTTTATACAGATGGTGGTGTAGATATTTCCATGTTTATAGAGATGGCGGTCTAGACATTTCCATGTTTGCAGAGATAGTGGTGTAGTTATTTCCAAGTTTATAGAGACAGCGTTGTAGATATTTCCATGTTTATACAGATAGCGGTGAAGATATTTCCATGTTTATACAGATAGCTGTATAGATATTTCCATGTTTATACAGATAGCAGTGTAGATATTTCCATGTTTATAGAGATAGTGGTGTAGATAATTGCAATTTTATACAGAGAGCAGTGTAGATATTTCCAAGTTCATACAGATTGCGGTGTAGATATTTCCACGTTTATAGAGATGGCGGTGTAGATATTTCCATGTTCATACAGATGGCAGTGTAGATATTTCCGCGTTTATAGGGATGGCGGTGTAGATATTTTCATGTTTACACAGATGGCGGTGTAGATATTTCCATGTTTACACAGATAGCGGTGGAGATATTTCCATGTTTACACAGATAGCGGTGTGGATATTTCCATGTTTACAAAGATAGCGGTGTGGATATTTCCATGTTTATGCAGGTAGCGGTGTAGATATTTCCCTGTTTATACAGATAGCGGTGCGGATATTTCCATGTTTATGCAGATAGCGGTGTAGATATTTCCATGTTCATACAGATAGCAGTGCGGGTATTTCCATGTTTATACAGATAGTGGTGCAGATATTTCCATATTTATAAAGATAGCGGTGTAGATATTTCCATCTTAATACAGATGGCGGTGTAGATATGTCCATGTTCATACAGATGGCGGTGTAGATATTTCCATGTTCATACAGATGGCGGTGTAGATATTTCAAAGTTTATAGAGATAGCGCTGTAGTTATTTCCATATTTATAGAGAAATCTGTGTAGCTATTTCCATGTATATGCAGATAGCTGTGTAGATATTTCCATGTTCATGCAGATAGCGGTGTAGATATTTCCATGTTCATCCAGATGCCGGTGTAGATATTTGCATCTTCATACAGATAGCGGTGTAGATATTTCCATGTTCATACCGATAGCGGTGTAGATATTTCCATGTTCATACAGAGAGTGGTGTAGATATTTCCATGTTCATACAGATAGCGGTGTAGATATTTCCATGTTCATACACATAGCAGTGTAGGTATTTCCATGTTCTTACAGTTAGCGGTGTAGATATTTCCATGTTCATACAGATGGCGGTGTAGATATTTCCATGTTCATACAGATGGCAGTGTAGATATTTCCAAGTACATACAGGTGGCGGTGTGGATATTTCCATTTTTATACAGATAGTAGTGTAGTTATTTCCATGTTTATAGAGATAGCAGTGTAGATATTTCCATTGATATGCTGATAGCTGTGTAGATATTTGCATGTCCATACAGATAGCGGTGTAGGTATTTCCATGTTCATACAGATAGCGGTGTAGATATTTCCAGGTTTATACAGATAGCGGTGCGGATATTTCCATGTTTATACAGATAGTTGGGCAGATATTTCCATCTTTATACAGATAGCGGTGTAGATATTTCCATCTTAATACAGATGGCGGTGTAGATATGTCCATGTTCGTACAGATGGCGTTGTACATATTTCCATGTTCATACAGATGGCGGTGTAGATATTTTGAAGTTTATAGAGATAGCGCTGTAGTTATTTCCATATTTATTGAGAAATCTGTGTAGATATTTCCATGTAAGTGCAGATAGCTGTGTAGATATTTCCATTTTCATGCAGATTGCGGTGTAGATATTTCCATGTTTATCCAGATGCCGGTGTATATATATCCATGTTCATACAGATGGGGCTGAAGAGATTTCCATGTTCATGCAGATGGCGGTGTAGATATTTCCATGTTCATGCAAATGGCGGTGTAGATATTTCCATGTTCATAGAGATGGCGGTGTAGATATTTCCATGTACATACAAATGGCGGTGTAGATATTTCCATGTTCGTACAGATGGCAGTGCAGATATTTCCATGTTCATACAGTTAGCCGTGTAGATATTTCCATGTTCATTCAGAGGGCGGTGTAGATATTTACATGTTCATACAGATGGCGGTGTAGATATTTCCATGTTCGTATGGATGGCAGTGTAGATGTTTCCATGCTCATACAGGTGGCGGTGTAGATATTTCCATGTTTATACAGATAGCAGTGTAGTTATTTCCTCGTTTATAGAGAAAGCAGTGCAGATATTTCCATTGATAAACAGATAGCTGTGTAGATATTTGCATGTTCATACAGATAGCGGTATAGATATTTCCATGTTCACACAGATAGCGGTGTAGATATTTCCATGTTCATACAGAAGGCGGTGTAGATATTTACATGTTCATTGAGGTGGCAGTGTAGATATTTCCATGTTTATGAAGATAGCGGTATAGATATTTCCATGTTTATACAGATAGCGGTGAAGATATTTCCATGTTTATACAGATGGTGGTGTAGTTATTTCCAAGTTTATAGAGACAGCGTTGTAGATATTTCCATGTTTATACAGATAGCGGTGAAGATATTTCCATGTTTATACAGATAGCGGTGTAGATATTTCCATGTTTATACAGATAGCGGTGTAGATATTTCCAAGTTCATACAGATAGCGGTGTAGATATTTCCACGTTTATAGAGATGGCGTTGTAGATATTTCCATGTTCATACAGATGGCGGTGTAGATATTTCCATGTTTACAGAGATGGCGGTGTAGATATTTTCATGTTTACACAGATGGCGATGTAGATATTTCCATGTTTGCACAGATAGCGGTGTGGACATTTCCATGTTCACACAGATAGCAGTTTGGATATTTCCATGTTTATGCAGATAGCGGTATAGATATTTCCATGTTTATACAGATAGCGGTGCAGATATTTCCATGTTTATACAGATGGTGGTGCAGATATTTCCATGTTCATACAGATAGCGGTGTAGATATTTCCATGTTGATACAGAGAGTGGTGTAGATATTTCCATGTTCATACAGATAGCGGTGTAGATATTTCCATATTCATACAGATAGCGGTGTAGGTATTTCCATGTTCTTACAGTTAGCGGTGTAGATATTTCCATGTTCATACAGATGGCGGTGTAGATATTTCCATGTTCATACAGATGGCAGTGTAGATATTTCCATGAACATACAGGTGGCGGTGTAGATATTTCCATATTTATACTGATAGCAGTGTAGTTATTTCCATGTTTATAGAGATAGCAGTGTAGATATTTCCATTGATATACTGATAGCTGTGTAGATATTTGCATGTCCATACAGAGAGCGGTGTAGATATTTCCATGTTTATACAGATAGCGGTGTAGATATTTCCATGTTTATACAGATAGCGGTGCGGATATTTCCATGTTTATACAGATATTTGGGCAGATATTTCCATGTTTATACAGATAGCGGTGTAGATATTTCCATCTTAATACTGATGGCGGTGTAGATATGTCCATGTTCGTACAGATGGCGTTGTACATATTTCCATGTTCATACAGATGGCGTTGTAGGTATTTTGAAGTTTATAGAGATAGCGCTGTAGTTATTTCCATATTTATTGAGAAATCTGTGTAGATATTTCCATGTATATGCAGATAGCTGTGTAGATATTTCCATTTTCATGCAGATAGCGGTGTAGATATTTCCATGTTTATCCAGATGCCGGTGTAGATATATCCATGTTCATACAGATGGGGCGGAAGATATTTCCATGTTCATGCAGATGGCGGTGTAGATATTTCCATGTTCATGCAAATGGCGGTGTAGATATTTCCATGTTCATAGAGATGGCGGTGTAGATATTTCCATGTACATACAAATGGCGGTGTAGATATTTCCATGTTCGTACAGATGGCAGTGCAGATATTTCCATGTTCATACAGTTAGCCGTGTAGATATTTCCATGTTCATACAGAGGGCGGTGTAGATATTTCCATGTTCATACAGATGGCAGTGTAGATATTTCCATGAACATACAGGTGGCGGTGTAGATATTTCCATATTTATACTGATAGCAGTGTAGTTATTTCCATGTTTATAGAGATAGCAGTGTAGATATTTCCATTGATATACTGATAGCTGTGTAGATATTTGCATGTCCATACAGAGAGCGGTGTAGATATTTCCACGTTTATACAGATAGCGGTGAAGATATTTCCATGTTTATACAGATAGCGGTGCGGATATTTCCATGTTTATACAGATATTTGGGCAGATATTTCCATGTTTATACAGATAGCGGTGTAGATATTTCCATCTTAATACAGATGGCGGTGTAGATATGTCCATGTTCATACAGATAGCGGTGTAGATATTTCCATGTTCATACAGTTAGCGGTGAAGATATTTCCATGTTCATACAGATGGCCGTGTAGATATTTACATGTTCATACAGATGGCGGTATAGATATTTCCATGTTCGTACAGATGGCGGTGTAGATATTTCCATGTTCATAGAGAGGGCGGTGTAGATATTTCCATGTTTATTCAGATAGCGGTATAGATATTTCCATGTTTATACAGATGGTGGTGTAGATATTTCCATGTTTATAGAGATGGCGGTCTAGACATTTCCATGTTTGCAGAGATAGTGGTGTAGTTATTTCCAAGTTTATAGAGACAGCGTTGTAGATATTTCCATGTTTATACAGATAGCGGTGAAGATATTTCCACGTTTATACAGATAGCTGTATAGATATTTCCATGTTTATACAGATAGCAGTGTAGATATTTCCATGTTTATAGAGATAGTGGTGTAGATAATTGCAATTTTATACAGAGAGCAGTGTAGATATTTCCAAGTTCATACAGATTGCGGTGTAGATATTTCCACGTTTATAGAGATGGCGGTGTAGATATTTCCATGTTCATACAGATGGCAGTGTAGATATTTCCGCGTTTATAGGGATGGCGGTGTAGATATTTTCATGTTTACACAGATGGCGGTGTAGATATTTCCATGTTTACACAGATAGCGGTGTAGATATTTCCATGTTTACTCAGATAGCGGTGTGGATATTTCCATGTTTACAAAGATAGCGGTGTGGATATTTCCATGTTTATGCAGGTAGCGGTGTAGATATTTCCCTGTTTATACAGATAGCGGTGCGGATATTTCCATGTTCATACACATAGCAGTGTAGATATTTCCATGTTCATACCGATAGCGGTGTAGATATTTCCATGTTCATACAGAGAGTGGTGTAGATATTTCCATGTTCATACAGATAGCGGTGTAGATATTTCCATGTTCATACACATAGCAGTGTAGGTATTTCCATGTTCTTACAGTTAGCGGTGTAGATATTTCCATGTTCATACAGATGGCGGTGTAGATATTTCCATGTTCATACAGATGGCAGTGTAGATATTTCCAAGTACATACAGGTGGCGGTGTGGATATTTCCATTTTTATACAGATAGTAGTGTAGTTATTTCCATGTTTATAGAGATAGCAGTGTAGATATTTCCATTGATATGCTGATAGCTGTGTAGATATTTGCATGTCCATACAGATAGCGGTGTAGGTATTTCCATGTTCATACAGATAGCGGTGTAGATATTTCCAGGTTTATACAGATAGCGGTGCGGATATTTCCATGTTTATACAGATAGTTGGGCAGATATTTCCATCTTTATACATATAGCGGTGTAGATATTTCCATCTTAATACAGATGGCGGTGTAGATATGTCCATGTTCGTACAGATGGCGTTGAACATATTTCCATGTTCATACAGATGGCGGTGTAGATATTTTGAAGTTTATAGAGATAGCGTTGTAGTTATTTCCATATTTATTGAGAAATCTGTGTAGATATTTCCATGTAAGTGCAGATAGCTGTGTAGATATTTCCATTTTCATGCAGATTGCGGTGTAGATATTTCCATGTTTATCCAGATGCCGGTGTAGATATATCCATGTTCATACAGATGGGGCTGAAGATATTTCCATGTTCATGCAGATGGCGGTGTAGATATTTCCATGTTCATGCAAATGGCGGAGTAGATATTTCCATGTTCATAGAGATGGCGGTGTTGATATTTCCATGTACATACAAATGGCGGTGTAGATATTTCCATGTTCGTACAGATGGCAGTGCAGATATTTCCATGTTCATACAGTTAGCCGTGTAGATATTTCCATGTTCATTCAGAGGGCGGTGTAGATATTTACATGTTCATACAGATGGCGGTGTAGATATTTCCATGTTCGTATGGATGGCAGTGTAGATATTTCCATGCTCATACAGGTGGCGGTGTAGATATTTCCATGTTTATACAGATAGCAGTGTAGTTATTTCCTCGTTTATAGAGAAAGCAGTGCAGATATTTCCATTGATAAACAGATAGCTGTGTAGATATTTGCATGTTCATACAGATAGCGGTATAGATATTTCCATGTTCACACAGATAGCGGTGTAGATATTTCCATGTTCATACAGATGGCGGTGTAGATATTTACATGTTCATTGAGGTGGCAGTGTAGATATTTCCATGTTTATGAAGATAGCGGTATAGTTATTTCCATGTTTATACAGATAGCGGTGAAGATATTTCCATGTTTATACAGATGGTGGTGTAGTTATTTCCAAGTTTATAGAGACAGCGTTGTAGATATTTCCATGTTTATACAGATAGGGGTGAAGATATTTCCATGTTTATACAGATAGCGGTGTAGATATTTCCATGTTTATACAGATAGCGGTGTAGATATTTCCAAGTTCATACAGATAGCAGTGTAGATATTTCCACGTTTATAGAGATGGCGTTGTAGATATTTCCATGTTCATACAGATGGCGGTGTAGATATTTCCATGTTTACAGAGATGGCGGTGTAGATATTTTCATGTTTACACAGATGGCGATGTAGATATTTCCATGTTTGCACAGATAGCGGTGTGGACATTTCCATGTTTACACAGATAGCAGTGTGGATATTTCCATGTTTATGCAGATAGCGGTATAGATATTTCCATGTTTATACAGATAGCGGTGCAGATATTTCCATGTTTATACAGATGGTGGTGCAGATATTTCCATGTTCATACAGATAGCGGTGTAGATATTTCCATGTTGATACAGAGAGTGGTGTAGATATTTCCATGTTCATACAGATAGCGGTGTAGATATTTCCATATTCATACAGATAGCGGTGTAGGTATTTCCATGTTCTTACAGTTAGCGGTGTAGATATTTCCATGTTCATACAGATGGCGGTGTAGATATTTCCATGTTCATACAGATGGCAGTGTAGATATTTCCATGAACATACAGGTGGCGGTGTAGATATTTCCATATTTATACTGATAGCAGTGTAGTTATTTCCATGTTTATAGAGATAGCAGTGTAGATATTTCCATTGATATACTGATAGCTGTGTAGATATTTGCATGTCCATACAGAGAGCGGTGTAGATATTTCCATGTTTATACAGATAGCGGTGTAGATATTTCCATGTTTATACAGATAGCGGTGCGGATATTTCCATGTTTATACAGATATTTGGGCAGATATTTCCATGTTTATACAGATAGCGGTGTAGATATTTCCAGCTTAATACAGATGGCGGTGTAGATATGTCCATGTTCGTACAGATGGCGGTGTAGATATGTCCATGTTCATACAGATGGCGGTGTAGATATTTCAAAGTTGATAGAGATAACGCTGTAGTTATTTCCATATTTATAGAGAAATCTGTGTAGATATTTCCATGTATATGCAGATAGCTGTGTAGATATTTCCATGTTTATACAGATAGCGGTGTAGATAATTCCAATTTTATACAGATAGCAGTGTAGATATTTCTAAGTTCATACAGATAGCGGTGTAGATATATCCATGCTTATAGAGATGGCGGTGTAGATATTTTCATGTATACACAGATAGCGGTGAAGTCATTTCCATGTTTACACAGATAGCTGTGTGGATATTTCCATGTTTATGCAGATAGCGGTGTAGATATTCCATGCTTATACAGATATCGGTGCGGATATTTCCATGTTTATACAGATAGTGGTGCAGATATTTCCATGCTTATACAGATAGCGGTGTAGATATTTCCATCTTAATAGAGATGGCGGTGTATATATGTCCATGTTCGTACAGATGGCGGTGTAGATATTTCCATGTTCATACTGATGGCGGTGTAGGTATTTCGAAGTTTATAGAGATAACGCTGTAGTTATTTCCATATTTATAGAGATATCTGTATAGATATTTCCAAGTATATGCAGATAGCTGTGTAGATATTTCCATGTTCATGCAGATAGCTGTGTAGATATTTCCATGTTCGTCCAGATGCCGGTGTAGATATATCCATGTTCATACAGATGTCGGTGAAGATATTTCCATGTTCTTACAGATGGCAGTGTAGATGTTTCCATGTTCATACAAATGGAAGTGTACGTTTTTGCATATTCGTAGAGATGGCGGTGTAGATATTTCCATGTTCATACAAATGGCAGTGTAGCTATTTCCATGTTCATAGACATGGCAGTTTAGATATTTCCATGTTTATACAGATAGCAGTGTAGTTATTTCCAAGCTTATAGAGATAGCAGTGTAGATATTTCCATTGTTATACAGATAGCTGTGTAGATATTTGCATGTTCATACAGATAGCGGTGTAGATATTTCCATGTTCATACAGATAGCGGTGTACATATTTCCATGTTCATACAGTTAGCGGTGTAGATATTTCCATGTTCATACAGATGGTGGTGTAGATATTTACATGTTCATACAAATGGCGGTGTAGATATTTCTATGTTCGTACGGATGGCAGTGTAGATATTTCCATGTACATACAGGTGGCGGTGTAGATATTTCCATGTTTATACAGATAGCAGTGTAGTTATTTCCATCTTTATAGAGATAGCAGTGTAGATATTTCCATTGTTATACAGATAGCTGTGTAGATATTTGCATGTTCATTCAGATAGCGGTATAGATATTTCCACGATCGTACAGATAGAGGTGTAGATATTTCCATGTTGATACAGACAGTGGTGTAGATATTTCCATGTTCATACTGATAACGGTGTAGATATTTCCATGTTCATACAGATAGCGGTGTAGATATTTCCATTTTCCTATAGTTAGCGCTGTAGGTATTTCCATGTTCATACAGATGGCGGTGTAGATATTTACATGTTCATACAGATGGCGGTGTAGATATTTCCATGTTCGTACAGATGGCGGTGTAGATATTTCCAGGTTCATAGAGATGGCGGTGTAGATATTTCCATGATTATGCAGATAGCGGTATAGGTATTTCCATGTTTATACAGATGGTGGTGTGGATATTTCCATGTTTATAGAGATGGCGGTCTAGATATTTCCATGTTTATAGAGATAGTGGTGTAGTTATTTCCAAGTTTATAGAGACAGCGTTTTAGATATTTCCATGTTTAACAGATAGCGGTGAAGATATTTCCATGTTTATACAGATAGCGCTGTAGATATTTCCATGTTTGTACAGATAGCAGTGTAGATATTTCCATGTTTATAGAGATAGTGGTGTAGATAATTCCAATTTTATACAGATAGCAGTGTAGATATTTCCAAATTCTTACAGATAGCGGTGTAGATATTTCCACGTTTATAGAGATGGCGGTGTAGATATTTCCATGTTCATACAGATGGCGGTGTAGTTCTTTCCATGTTTATAGAGATGGCGGTGTAGATATTTTCATGTTTACACAGATGGCGGTGTAGATATTTCCGTGTTTACACAGATAGCGGTGTAGACATTTCCATGTTTACATGGATAGCGGTGTGGATATTTCCATGTTTATGCAGATAGCGGTGTAGATATTTCCATGTTTATGCAGATAGCGGTGCGGATATTTCCATGTTTATACAGATAGTGGTGCTGATATTTCCATGTTTATACAGATAGCGGTGTAGGTATATCCATCTTATTACAGATGGCGGTGTAGTTATGTCCATGTTCGTACAGATGGCGGTGTAGATATTTCCATGTTCATAAAGATGGCGGTGTAGATATTTCGAAGTTTATAGAGATAGCGCTGTAGTTATTTACATATTTATAGAGAAATCTGTGTAGATATTTCCATGTATATGCAGATAGCTGTGTAGATATTTCCAAATTCATACAGATAGCGGTGTAGATATTTCCACGCTTATAGAGATGGCGGTGTAGATATTTCCATGTTCATACAGATGGCGGTGTAGATATTTCCATGCTTATAGAGATGGCGGTGTAGATATTTTCAGGTTTACATAGATGGCGGTGTAGATATTTCCATGTACATACAAATGGCGGTGTATATATTTCCATGTTCATAGAGATGGCGTCCTGGATATTTCCATGTGCATACAAATGGCGGTGTAGATATTTCCATGTTCATAGAGATGGCGGTGTAGATATTTCCATGTTTATACAGATAGCAGTGTAGTTATTTCCATGTTTATAGAGACAGCAGTGTAGATATTTCCATTGATATACAGATAACTGTTTAGATATTTGCATGTTTATACAGATAGCGGTGTAGATATTTCCATGTTCATACAGATAGCGGTGTAGATATTTCCATGTTCATACATATAACGGTGTAGATATTTCCATGTTCATACAGATAGCGGTGTAGATATTTCCATGTTCACACAGATAGCGGTGTAGATATTTCCATGTTCATACAGTTAGCGGTGTAGATATTTCCATGTTCACACAGATAGCGGTGTAGATATTTCCATGTTCATACAGTTAGCGGTGTAGATATTTCCATGTTCATACAGATGGCGGTGTAAATATTTACATGTTCATACAGATGGCGGTGTAGATATTTCCATGTTTTTACAGATAGCAGTGTAGTTATTTCCATCTTTATAGAGATAGCAGTGTAGATATTTCCGTTGTTATACTGATAGCTGTGTAGATATTTGCATGTTCATTCAGATAGCGGTATAGATATTTCCACGTTCGTACAGATAGAGGTGTAGATATTTCCATGTTGATACAGATAGTGGTGTAGATATTTCCATGTTCATACAGATAACGGTGTAGATATTTCCATGTTCATACTGATTGCGGTGTAGATATTTCCATTTTCCTACAGTTAGCGCTGTAGATATTACCATGTTCATACAGATGGCGGTGTAGATATTTACATGTTCATACAGATGGCGGTGTAGATATTTCCATGTTCGTACAGATGGCGGTGTAGATATTTCCAGGTTCATAGAGATGGCGGTGTAGATATTTCCATGATTATGCAGATAGCGGTATAGATATTTCCATGTTTATACAGGTGTTGGTGTAGATATTTCCATGTTTATAGAGATGGCGGTGAAGATATTTCCATGTTCATACAGATGGCTGTGTAAATATTTCCATGTTTATAGGGATGGCGGTGTAGATATTTTCATGTTTACACAGATGGCTGTGTAGATATTTCCATGTTTACACAGATAGCGGTGTAGACATTTCCATGTTTACACAGATAGCGGTGTGTACATTTCCGTGTTTATTCAGATAGCAGTGTAGATATTTCCATGTTAATACAGATAGCGGTGCGGATATTTCCATGTTTATACAGATAGTTGGGCAGATATTTCCATGTTTATACAGATAGCGGTGTAGATATTTCCATCTTTATACAGATGGCGGTGTAGATATGTCCATGTTTTTACAGATGGCGGTGTAGATATTTCCATGTTCATACAGATGGCGGTGTAGATATTTCTAAGTTTATAGAGATAGAGCTGTAGTTATTTCCATATTTATTGATAAATCTGTGTAGATATTTCCGTGTGTATTCAGATAGCTGTGTAGATATTTCCATGTTCATGCAGATAGCCTTGTAGATATTTCCATGTTCATCCAGTTGCCGGTGTACATGTATCCATGTTCATACAGATGGCGGTGAAGATATTTCCATGTTCATACAGATGGTGGTGTAGATATTTCCATGTTCATACAAATGGCGGTGTAGATATTTCCGTGCTCATAGAGATGGCAGTGTAGATATTTCCATGTTCATACAAATGGCGGTGTAGATATTTCCATGTTCATAGAGATGGCGGTGTAGATATTTCCATATTTATACAGATAGCAGTGTAGTTATTTCCATGTTTATAGGGATAGCAGTGTAGATATTTTCATTGATATACAGATAGCTCTGTAGATATTTGCATGTTCATACAGATAGCGGTCTAGATATTTCCATGTTCATACAGATAGCGGTGTAGATATTTCCATGTTCATACAGATAGCGGTGTAGATATTTCCATGTTCATACAGATAGCGGTGTAGATATTTCCATGTTCATACAGGTAGCGGTGTAGATATTTCCATGTTCATACAGTTAGCGGTGTAAATATTTCCATGTTCATACAGATGGCGGTGTAGATATTTACATGTTCATACAGATGGCAGTGTAGATATTTCCATGTTCATTCAGATAGCGGTGTAGATATTTCCATGTTCATACCAATAGCGGTGTAGATATTTCCATGTTCATACAGTTAGCAGTGTAGATATTTCCATGTTCATACAGATGGCGGTGTAGATACTTACATGTTCATACAGATGGCGGTGTAGATATTTCCATGTTCGTATGGATGTCAGTGTAGATATTTCCATGTTCATACAGGTGGCGGTGTAGATATTTCCATGTTTATACAGATAGCAGTGTAGTTATCTCCATGTTTATAGAGACAGCTGTGTAGATATTTCCATTGATATACAGATAGCTGTGTAGATATTTGCATGTTCATACAGATAGCGGTGTAGATATTTCCATGTTCGTACAGTTAGCGGTATAGATATTTCCATGTTTATACAGATGGTGGTGTAGATATTTCCTTGTTTATGCAGATGGCGGTATAGATATTTCCATGTTTATACAGATGGTGGTGTAGATATTTCCATGTTCATACAGATGGCGGTGTAGATATTTCGAAGTTAATAGAGATAGCACTGTAGTTATTTCTATATTTATATAGAAATCTGTGTGGATATTTCCATGTATATGCAGATAGCTGTGTAGATATTTCCATGTTCATGCAGATTGCGGTGTAGTTATTTCCATGTTCATCCAGATGCCGGTGTAGATACATCCATGTTCATAGAGATGGCGGTGAAGATATTTCCATGTTCATACAGATGGCTGTGTAGATATTTCCATGTTCATAGAGATGGCGGTGTAGATATTTCCATGTTGATACAGATAGCAGTGTAGTTATTTCCATGTTTATAGAGATAGCAGTGTAGGTATTTCCATTGATATACAGATAGCTGTGTAGATATTTCGATATTCATACAGATAGCGGTGTAGATATTTCCATGTTCATACAGATAACGGTGTAGATATTTCCATGTTCATACAGATAGCGGTGTAGATATTTCCATGTTCATACAGTTAGGGGTGTCGATATTTCCATGTTCATACAGATGGCGGTGTAGATATTTCCATGTTCGTACAGATGGCGGTGTAGATATTACCATGTTTATAGTGATGGCGGTGTAGATATTTTCATGTTTACACAGATGGCGGTGTAGATATTTCCATGTTTACACAGATAGCGGTGTAGACATTTCCATGTTTACACAGATAACGGTGTGGATATTTCCATGTTTATTCAGATAGCGGTGTTGATATTTCCATGTTTATACAGATAGCGGTGCGGTTATTTCCATGTTTATAGAGATAGTGGTGGAGATAATTCCATGTTTATAGAGATAGCGGTGTAGATATTTCCATCTTATTACAGATGGTGGTGTAGATAAGTCCATGTTCGTACAGATGGCGGTGTAGATATTTCCATGTTCATACAGATGGCGGTGTAGATATTTCGAAGTTTATAGAGATAGCGCTTTAGTTATTTCCATATTTATAGAGAAATCTGTGTAGATATTTCCATGTATATGCAGATAGCTGTGTAGATATTTCCATGCTCATACAGATAGCGGTGTAGATATTTCCATGTTCATAGAGATAACGGTGTAGATATTTACATCTTCATACAGATAGCGGTACAGATATTTCCATGTTCACAGTAAGCGGTGTAGATATTTCCATGTTCATACAGACGGCAGTGTAGATATTTACATGTTCATACAGATGTCGGTGTGGATATTTCCATGTTCGTACAGATGGCGTTGTAGATATTTCCATGTTCATAGAGATGGCGGTGTAGATATTTCCATGATTATGCAGATAGCGGTAAAGATATTTCCATGTTTATACAGACGGTGGTGTAGATATTTCCATGATTATAGAGATGGCGGTCTAGGTATTTCCATGTTTATAGAGATAGTTGTGTAGTTATTTCGAAGTTTATACAGACAGCGTTGCAGATATTTCCATGTTTATAGAGACAGCGTTGTAGATATTTCCATGTTTATAGAGATAGCGGTGAAGATATTTCCATGTTTATACAGATAGTGGTGTAGATATTTCCATGTTTATACAGATAGCGGTGTAGATATTTCCATGTTGATAAAGATAGTGGTGTAGATAATTCCAATTTTATACAGATAACAGTGTAGATATTTCCAAGTTCATACAGATAGCGGTGTAGATATTTCCACGTGTATAGAGATGGCGGTGTAGATATTTCCATGTTCATAGAGATGGCGGTGTAGATATTTCCATGTTTATAGAGATGGCAGTGTTGATATTTTCATGTTTACACAGATGGCGGTGTAGATATTTCCATGTATAAACAGATAGCGGTGTAGACATTTCCATGTTTACACAGATAGCGGTGTGGATATTTCCATGTTTATGCAGATAGCGGTGTAGATATTTCCATGTTTATACAGAAAGCGGTGCGGATATTTCCATGTTAATACAGATAGTGGTGCAGATATTTCCATGTTTATTCAGATAGCGGTATAGATATTTCAATTTTTATACAGATGGTGGTGTAGATATTTCCATGTTCATACAGATGGCGGTGTAGATATTTCGAAGTTTATAGAGATAGCGCTGTAGTTATTTCTATATTTATATAGAAATCTGTGTAGATATTTCCATGTATATGCAGATAGCTGTGTAGATATTTCCATGTTCATGCAGATAGCGGTGTAGTTATTTCCATGTTCATCCAGATGCCGGTGTAGATACATCCATGTTCATACAGATGGCGGTGAAGATATTTCCATGTTCATACAGATGGCTGTGTAGATATTTCCATGTTCATAGAGATGGCGGTGTAGATATTTCCATGTTAATACAGATAGCATTGTAGTTATTTCCATGTTTATAGAGATAGCAGTGTAGATATTTCCATTGATATACAGATAGCAGTGTAGATATTTCCATGTTCATACAGATAGCGGTGTAGATATTTCCAAGTTCATACAGAGAGCGGTGTAGATATTTCCAAGTTCATACAGATAGCTGTGTAGATATTTCCATGTTCATACAGATAGCTCTGTAGATATTTCCATTTTCGTACACATAGCGGTGTAGATATTTCCATGTTCATACAGTTAGCGGTGTAGATATTTCCATGTTCATACAGATGGCGGTGTAGATATTTATATGTTCATACAGATGGCGGTGTAGGTATTTCCATGTTCATAGGGATGGCAGTGTAGATATTTCCATGTTCATACAGGTGGCGGTGTAGATATTTCCATGTTTATAGAGATAGCAGTTTAGTTATTTCCATGTTTACAGAGATAGCAGTGTAGATATTTCCATTGATATACAGATAGCTGTGTAGATATTTGCATGTTCATACAGAGAGCAGTGTAGATATTTCCATGTTCATACAGATAGCGGTGTAGATATTTCCATGTTCATACAGAGAGCGGTGTAGATTTTTCCATGTTCATTCAGATAGTGGTGTAGATATTTCCATGTTCATACAGATAGCGGTGTAGGTATTTCCATGTTCATACAGTTAGCGGTGAAGATATTTCCATGTTCATACAGATGGCGGTTTAGATATTTACATGTTCATACAGATGGCGGTGTAAATATTTCCAAGTTCTTACAGATGGCGGTGTAGATGTTTCCATGTTCATAGAGATGGCGGTGTAGATATTTCCATGTTTATGCAGATAGCGGTATAGATATTTCCATGTTTATACAGATGGTGGTGTAGATATTTCCATGTTTATACAGATGGCGGTCTGGATATTTCCATGTTTATAGAGATAGTGGTGTAGTAATTTCAAAGCTTATAGAGACAGCATTCTAGATATTTCCATGTTTATACAGATAGTGGTGAAGTTATTTCCATGTTTATACAGATAGCGGTGTTGATATTTCCATGTTTATACAGATAGCGGGGTAGATATTTCAATGTTTATAGACATAGTGGGGTAGATAATTCCAATTTTATACAGACAGCAGTGTAGATATTTCCAAGTTCATACAGATAGCAGTGTAGATATTTCCACGTTTATAGAGATGGCGGTGTAGATATTTCCATGTTCATACAGATGGCGGTGTAGATATTTCCATGTTTACAGAGATGGCGGTGTAGATATTTTCATGCTTACACAGATGGCAGTGTAGATATTTCCATGTTTACACAGATAGCGGTGTTTATATTTCCATGTTTACACAGATAGCGGTGTGCATATTTCCATGTTTATGCAGATAGCGGTGTAGATATTTCCATGCTTATACAGATAGCGGTGCGGTTATTTCCATGTTTATACAGATAGTCGAGCAGATATTTCCATGTTTATACAGATATCGGTTTAGATATTTCCATCTTAAAACAGATGGAGGTGTAGATATGTCCATGTTCATACAGATGTCGGTGTAGACATTTCCATGTTTACACAGATAGCGGTGTGGATATTTCCATGTTTATGCAGATAGTGGTGTAGATATTTCCATGTTTATACAGAAAGCGGTGAGGATATTTCCATGTTAATACAGATAGTGGTGCAGATATTTCCATGTTTATACAGATAGCGGTGTAGATATTTCCATCTTAATACAGATCGCGGTGTAGATATTTCCATGTTTATGCAGATAGCGGTATAGATATTTCCATATTTATAGAGAAATCTGTGTAGATATTTCCATGAATATGCAGATAGCTGTGTAGATATTTCCATGTTCTTGCAGATAGCGGTGTAGATATTTCCATGTTCATCCAGATGCCGGTGTACATATATCCATGTTCATACAGATGGCGGTGAAGATATTTCCATGTTCATACAGATGGTGGTGTAGGTATTTCCATGTTCATACAAATGGCGGTGTAGATATTTCCATGTTCATAGAGATGGCCGTGTAGATATTTCCATGTTTATACAGATAGCAGTGTAGTTATTTCTATGTTAATAGAGATACCAGTGTGGATATTTCCATTGATATACAGATAGCTGTGTAGATATTTACATGTTCATACAGATAGCGGTGTAGATATTTCCATGTTCATACAGATGGCGAAGATATTTCCATGTTCATACAGATAGCGGTGAGGATATTTCCATGTTCATACATTTAGCGGTGTAGATATTTCCATGTTCATACAGATGGCGGTGTAGATATTTCCATGTTCATAGAGATGGCGGTGTAGATATTTCCATATTTATACAGATAGCAGTGTAGTTATTTCCATGTTTATAGAGATAGCAGTGTAGATATTGCCATTGATATACAGAGAGCTGTGTAGGTATTTGCATGGTCATGCAGATAGTGGTGTAGATATTTCCATGTTCGTACAGATAGCGGTGTAGATATTTCCATGTTCGTACAGATACCGGTGTAGATATTTCCATGTTCATACAGATAACGGTGTAGATATTTCCATGTTCATTCAGATAGCGGTGTAGATATTTCCATGTTCATACAGTTAGCGGTGTAGATATTTCCATGTTCATACAGATGGCGGTGTAGATATTTACATGTTCATACAGATGGCGGTATAGATATTTCCATGTTCATACAGATGGCGTTGTAGATATCTCCATGTTCATAGAGATGGCGGTGTAGATATTTCCATGTTTATGTTGATAGCGGTATAGATATTTCCATGTTTATACAGATGGTGGTGTAGATATTTCCATGTTTATAGAGATGGCGATGTAGATATTTCCATATTCATACAGATGGCGGTGTAAATATTTCCATGTTTGTATGGATGGCGGTGTAGATATTTCCATGTTCATACAGGTGGCGGTGTATATATTTCCATGTTTATACAGATATCTGTGTAGATATTTTCCTGTTCATACAGATAGCGGTGTAGATATTTCCATGTTCATACAGATAACGGTGTAGATATTTCCATGTTCATACAGATAGCGGTGTATATATTTCCATGTTCATACAGTTAGGGGTGTAGATATTTCCATGTTCATACAAATGGCGGTGTAGATATTTACATGTTTATACAGATAGCAGTGTAGATATTTCCATGTTTATAGAGATAGCAGTGTAGATATTTCCATTGATATACAGATAGCAGTGTAGATATTTCCATGTTCATACAGATAGCGGTGTAGATATTTCCAAGTTCATACAGATAGCGGTGTAGATATTTCCATTTTATTACAGATGGCGGTGTAGATAAGTTAATGTTCGTACAGATGGTGGTGTAGATATTTCCATGTTAATACAGATGGCGGTGTAGATATTTCGAAGTTTATAGAGATAGCGCTGTAGTTATTTCCATATTTATAGAGAAATCTGTGTAGATATTTCCATGTATAGGCAGATAGCTGTGTAGATATTTCCATGTTCATACAGATAGCGGTGTACATATTTCCATGTTCATAGAGATTACGGTGTATATATTTACATCTTCATACAGATAGCGGTACAGATATTTCCATGTTCATACAGTAAGCGGTGTAGATGTTTCCATGTTCATACAGATGGCAGTGTAGATATTTACATGTTCATTCAGATGTCCGTGTAGATATTTCCATGTTCGTACAGATGGCGTTGTAGATATTTCCATGTTCATAGAGATGGCGGTGCAGATATTTCCATGTTTATGCACATAGCGGTATAGATATTTCCATGTTTATGCAGACGGTGGTGTAGATATTTCCATGTTTATAGAGATGGCGATCTAGGTATTTCCATGTTTATAGAGATAGTATTGTAGTTATTTCGAAGTTTATACAGACAGCGTTGCAGATATTTCCATGTTTATAGAGACAGCTTTGTAGATATTTCCATGTTTAAAGAGATAGCGGTGAAGATATTTCCATGTTTATACAGATAGCGGTGTAGATATTTCCATGTTTATACAGATAGCGGTGTAGATATTTCCATGTTGATAGAGATAGTGGTGTAGATAATTCCAATTTTATACAGATAGCAGTGTAGATATTTCCAAGTTCATAGAGATAACGGTGTAGATATTTCCACGTTTATAGAGATGGCGGTGTAGATATTTCCATGTTCATACAGATAGCAGTGTAGATATTTCCATGTTCATACAGATAGCAGTGTAGATATTTCCATTTTCATACAGATAGTGGTGTAGATAATTCCATGTTCATTCAGTTAGCGGTGTAGATATTTCCATGTTCGTACGGATGGCAGTGCAGATATTTCCATGTTGATACAGGTGGCGGTGTAGATATTTCCATGTTTATACAGATAGCAGTGTAGTTATTTCCATGTTTACTGAGATAGCAGTGAAGATATTTCCATTGATATACAGATAGCTGTTTAGATATTTGCATGTTCATACAGATAGCGGTGTAGATATTTCCATGTTCATTCAGATAGCGGTGTAGATATTTCCATGTTCATACAGAGAGCGGTGTAGATATTTCCATGTTCATACAGATAGCGGTGTAGATATTTCCATTTTCCTACAGATAGCGGTGTAGGTATTTCCATGTTCATACAGTTAGCGGTGTAGATATTTACATGTTCATACTGATGACGGTTTAGATATTTACATGTTCATACAGATGGCGGTGTAAATATTTCCAAGTTCTTACAGATGGCGGTGTAGATATTTCCATGTTCATTGAGATGGCGGTGTAGATATTTTCATGTTTATGCATATAGTGGTATAGGTATTTCCATGTTTATACAGATGGTGGTGTAGATATTTCCATGTTTATAGAGGTGGCGATCTAGATATTTCCATGTTTATAGAGATAGTGTTGTAGTTATGTCAAAGTTTATAGAGACAGCATTGTAGATATTTCCATGTTTATACAGATAGCGGTGAAGTTATTTCCATGTTTATACAGATAGCGTTGTAGATATTTCCATGTTTATACAGATAGCGGTGTATATATTTCCATGTTTATAGAGATAGTGGTGTAGATAATTCCACCTTTATACAGACAGCAGAGTAGATATTTCCAAGTTCATACAGATATCAGTGAAGATATTTCCACGTTTATACAGATGGCTGTGTAGATATTTCCATGTTCATACAGATGGCGGTGTGGATATTTCCATGTTTATAGAGATGGCGGTGTAGATATTTTCAGGTTTACACAGATGGCAGTGTAGATATTTCCATGTTTACACAGATAGCGGTGTAGACATTTCCATGTTTACACAGATAGCGGTGTGGATATTTCCATGTTTATGCAGATAGCGGTGTAGATATTTCCATGTTCATACAGATAGCGGTGTAGATATTTCCATGTTCATACCAATAGCGGTGTAGATATTTCCATGTTCGTACAGTTAGCTGTATAGATATTTCCATGTATATACAGATGGTGGTGTAGATATTTCCATGTTTATGCAGATGGCGGTATAGATATTTCCATGTTTATACAGATGGTGGTGTAGATATTTCCATATTCATACAGATGGCGGTGTAGATATTTCGAAGTTTATAGAGATAGCGCTGTAGTTATTTCTATATTTATATAGAAATCTGTGTAGATATTTCCATGTATATGCAGATAGCTGTGTAGATATTTCCATGTTCATGCAGATTGCGGTGTAGTTATTTCCATGTTCATCCAGATGCCGGTGTAGATACATCCATGTTCATAGAGATGGCGGTGAAGATACTTCCATGTTCATACAGATGGCTGTGTAGAAATTTCCATGTTCATAGAGATGGAGGTGTAGACGTTACCATGTTGATACAGATTTCAGTGTAGTTATTTCCATGTTTATAGAGATAGCAGTGTAGATATTTCCATTGATATACGGATAGCGGTGTAGATATTTCCATGTTCATACAGATAGCGGTGTAGATATTTCCATGTTCATACAGAGAGCAGTGTAGATATTTCCATGTTCATACAGATAGCTGTGTAGATATTTCCATGTTCATACAGATAGCTGTGTAGATATTTCCATTTTCATACAGATAGCAGTGTAGATATTTCCATGTTCATACAGTTAGCGGTGTAGATATTTCCATGTTCATACAGATGGCGGTGTAGATATTTCCATGTTCATACAGATAGCGGTGTAGGTATTTCCATATTCATACAGATAGCGGTGTAGATATTTCCATGTTCATACAGTTAGCGGTGTAGATATTTTCATGTTCATACAGATGGCGGTGTAGATATTTACAAGTTCATACAGATGGCGGTGTATATATTGCCATGTTCATACAGATAGCGGTGTAGAGATTTCCATGTTCATACAGATGGCGGTGAAGATATTTCCATGTTCATACAGATAGCGGTCTAGATATTTCCAGGTTCATACCAATAGCGGTGCAGACATTTCCATGTTCATATAGTTAGCGGTGTAGATATTTCCATGTTCATACAGATGGCGGTGTAGATATTTACATGTTCATACAGATGGCGGTGTAGGTATTTCCGTGTTCGTACGGATGACAGTGTAGATATTTCCATTTTCATACAGGTGGCGGTGTAGATATTTCCATGTTTATACAGATAGCAGTGTAGTTATTTCCATGTTAATAGAGATAGCAGTGTAGATATTTCCATTGATATACAGATGGCTGTGTAGATATTTGCATGGTCATACAGATAGCGGTGTAGATATTTCCATGTTCGTACAGATAGCGGTGTAGATATTTCCATGTTCATACAGATAGCGGTGTAGATATTTCCATGTTCATACAGATAACGGTGTAGATATTTCCATGTTCATACAGATAGCGGTGTAGATATTTCCATGTTCATACAGTCAGCGGTGTAGATATTTCCATGTTCATACAGATGGCGGTGTAGATATTTCCATGTTCATACAGATGGCGGTATGGATATTTCCATGTTCATACAGATGGCGGTGTAGATATTTCCATGTTCATACAGATGGCAGTGTAGATATTTCCAAGTACATACAGGTGGCGGTGTGGATATTTCCATTTTTATACAGATAGTAGTGTAGTTATTTCCATGTTTATAGAGATAGCAGTGTAGATATTTCCATTGATATGCTGATAGCTGTGTAGATATTTGCATGTCCATACAGATAGCGGTGTAGGTATTTCCATGTTCATACAGATAGCGGTGTAGATATTTCCATGTTTATACAGATAGCGGTGCGGATATTTCCATGTTTATACAGATAGTTGGGCAGATATTTCCATGTTTATACAGATATTGGTGTAGATATTTCCATCTTAATACAGATGGCGGTGTAGATATGTCCATGTTCGTACAGATGGCGTTGTACATATTTCCATGTTCATACAGATGGCCGTGTAGATATTTTGAAGTTTATAGAGATAGCGCTGTAGTTATTTCCATATTTATTGAGAAATCTGTGTAGATATTTCCATGTAAGTGCAGATAGCTGTGTAGATATTTCCATTTTCATGCAGATAGCGGTGTAGATATTTCCATGTTTATCCAGATGCCGGTGTAGATATATCCATGTTCATACAGATGGGGCTGAAGATATTTCCATGTTCATGCAGATGGCGGTGTAGATATTTCCATGTTCATGCAAATGGCGGTGTAGATATTTCCATGTTCATAGAGATGGCGGTGTAGATATTTCCATGTTCATAGAGATGGCGGTGTAGATATTTCCGTGTACATACAAATGGCGGTGTAGATATTTCCATGTTCGTACAGATGGCAGTGCAGATATTTCCATGTTCATACAGTTAGCCGTGTAGATATTTCCATGTTCATTCAGAGGGCGGTGTAGATATTTACATGTTCATACAGATGGCGGTGTAGATATTTGCATGTTCGTATGGATGGCAGTGTAGATATTTCCATGCTCATACAGGTGGCGGTGTAGATATTTCCATGTTTATACAGATAGCAGTGTAGTTATTTCCTCGTTTATAGAGAAAGCAGTGCAGATATTTCCATTGATAAACAGATAGCTGTGTAGATATTTGCATGTTCATACAGATAGCGGTGTAGATATTTCCATGTTCACACAGATAGCGGTGTAGATATTTCCATGTTCATACAGATGGCGGTGTAGATATTTACATGTTCATTGAGGTGGCAGTGTAGATATTTCCATGTTTATGAAGATAGCGGTATAGATATTTCCATGTTTATACAGATAGCGGTAAAGATATTTCCATGTTTATACAGATGGTGGTGTAGTTATTTCCAAGTTTATAGAGACAGCGTTGTAGATATTTCCATGTTTATACAGATAGCGGTGAAGATATTTCCATGTTTATACAGATAGCGGAATAGATATTTCCATGTTTATACAGATAGCAGTGTAGATATTTCCAAGTTCATACAGATAGCGGTGTAGATATTTCCACGTTTATAGAGATGGCGTTGTAGATATTTCCATGTTCATACAGATGGCGGTGTAGATATTTCCATGTTTACAGAGATGGCGGTGTAGATATTTTCATGTTTACACAGATGGCGGTGTAGATATTTCCATGTTTGCACAGATAGCGGTGTGGACATTTCCATGTTTACACAGATAGCAGTGTGGATATTTCCATGTTTATGCAGATAGCGGTATAGATATTTCCATGTTTATACAGATAGCGGTGCGGATATTTCCATGTTTATACAGATGGTGGTGCAGATATTTCCATGTTCATACAGATAGCGGTGTAGATATTTCCATGTTCATACAGAGAGTGGTGTAGATATTTCCATGTTCATACAGATAGCGGTGTAGATATTTCCATATTCATACAGATAGCGGTGTAGGTATTTCCATGTTCTTACAGTTAGCGGTGTAGATATTTCCATGTTCATACAGATGGCGGTGTAGATATTTCCATGTTCATACAGATGGCAGTGTAGATATTTCCATGAACATACAGGTGGCGGTGTAGATATTTCCATATTTATACTGATAGCAGTGTAGTTATTTCCATGTTTATAGAGATAGCAGTGTAGATATTTCCATTGATATACTGATAGCTGTGTAGATATTTGTATGTCCATACAGAGAGCGGTGTAGATATTTCCATGTTTATACAGATAGCGGTGTAGATATTTCCATGTTTATACAGATAGCAGTGCGGATATTTCCATGTTTACAGATATTTGGGCAGATATTTCCATGTTTATACAGATAGCGGTGTAGATATTTCCATCTTAATACAGATGGCGGTGTAGATATGTCCATGTTCATACAGATAGCGGTGTAGATATTTCCATGTTCATACAGTTAGCGGTGAAGATATTTCCATGTTCATACAGATGGCCGTGTAGATATTTACATGTTCATACAGATGGCGGTATAGATATTTCCATGTTCGTACAGATGGCGGTGTAGATATTTCCATGTTCATAGAGAGGGCGGTGTAGATATTTCCATGTTTATTCAGATAGCGGTATAGATATTTCCATGTTTATACAGATGGTGGTGTAGATATTTCCATGTTTATAGAGATGGCGGTCTAGACATTTCCATGTTTGCAGAGATAGTGCTGTAGTTATTTCCAAGTTTATAGAGACAGCGTTGTAGATATTTCCATGTTTATACAGATAGCGGTGAAGATATTTCCATGTTTATACAGATAGCTGTATAGATATTTCCATGTTTATACAGATAGCAGTGTAGATATTTCCATGTTTATAGAGATAGTGGTGTAGATAATTGCAATTTTATACAGAGAGCAGTGTAGATATTTCCAAGTTCATACAGATTGCGGTGTAGATATTTCCATGTTTATACAGATGGCAGTGTAGATATTTCCACGTTTATAGGGATGGCGGTGTAGATATTTTCATGTTTACACAGATGGCGGTGTAGATATTTCCATGTTTACACAGATAGCGGTGTAGATATTTCCATGTTTACACAGATAGCGGTGTGGATATTTCCATGTTTACAAAGATAGCGGTGTGGATATTTCCATGTTTATGCAGGTAGCGGTGTAGATATTTCCCTGTTTATAAAAATAGCGGTGCGGATATTTCCATGTTTATGCAGATAGCGGTGTAGATATTTCCATGTTTATACAGATAGCAGTGCGGGTATTTCCATGTTTATACAGATAGTGGTGCAGATATTTCCATATTTATAAAGATAGCGGTGTAGATATTTCCATCTTAATACAGATGGCGGTGTAGATTTGTCCATGTTCATACAGATGGCGGTGTAGATATTTCCATGTTCATACAGATGGCGGTGTAGATATTTCGAAGTTTATAGAGATAGCGCTGTAGTTATTTCCATATTTATAGAGAAATCTGTGTAGCTATTTCCATGTATATGCAGATAGCTGTGTAGATATTTCCATGTTCATGCAGATAGCGGTGTAGATATTTCCATGTTCATCCAGATGTCGGTGTAGATATTTGCATCTTCATACAGATAGCGGTGTAGATATTTCCATGTTCATACCGATAGCGGTGTAGATATTTCCATGTTCATACAGAGAGTGGTGTAGATATTTCCATGTTCATACACATAGCAGTGTAGGTATTTCCATGTTCTTACAGTTAGCGGTGTAGATATTTCCATGTTCATACAGATGGCGGTGTAGATATTTCCATGTTCATACAGATGGCAGTGTAGATATTTCCAAGTACATACAGGTGGCGGTGTGGATATTTCCATTTTTATACAGATAGTAGTGTAGTTATTTCCATGTTTATATAGATAGCAGTGTAGATATTTCCATTGATATGCTGATAGCTGTGTAGATATTTGCATGTCCATACAGATAGCGGTGTAGGTATTTCCATGTTCATACAGATAGCGGTGTAGATATTTCCAGGTTTATACAGATAGCGGTGCGGATATTTCCATGTTTATACAGATAGTTGGGCAGATAATTCCATCTTTATACAGATAGCGGTGTAGATATTTCCATCTTAATACAGATGGCGGTGTAGATATGTCCATGTTCGTACAGATGGCGTTGTACATATTTCCATGTTCATACAGATGGCGGTGTAGATATTTTGAAGTTTATAGAGATAGCGCTGTAGTTATTTCCATATTTATTGAGAAATCTGTGTAGATATTTCCATGTAAGTGCAGATAGCTGTGTAGATATTTCCATTTTCATGCAGATTGCGGTGTAGATATTTCCATGTTTATCCAGATGCCGGTGTAGATATATCCATGTTCATACAGATGGGGCTGAAGATATTTCCATGTTCATGCAGATGGCGGTGTAGATATTTCCATGTTCATGCAAATGGCGGTGTAGATATTTCCATGTTCATAGAGATGGCGGTGTAGATATTTCCATGTACATACAAATGGCGGTGTAGATATTTCCATGTTCGTATGGATGGCAGTGTAGATATTTCCATGCTCATACAGGTGGCGGTGTAGATATTTCCATGTTTATACAGATAGCAGTGTAGTTATTTCCTCGTTTATAGAGAAAGCAGTGCAGATATTTCCATTGATAAACAGATAGCTGTGTAGATATTTGCATGTTCATACAGATAGCGGTATAGATATTTCCATGTTCACACAGATAGCGGTGTAGATATTTCCATGTTCATACAGATGGCGGTGTAGATATTTACATGTTCATTGAGGTGGCAGTGTAGATATTTCCATGTTTATGAAGATAGCGGTATAGATATTTCCATGTTTATACAGATAGCGGTGAAGATATTTCCATGTTTATACAGATGGTGGTGTAGTTATTTCCAAGTTTATAGAGACAGCGTTGTAGATATTTCCATGTTTATACAGATAGCGGTGAAGATATTTCCATGTTTATACAGATAGCGGTGTAGATATTTCCATGTTTATACAGATAGCGGTGTAGATATTTCCAAGTTCATACAGATAGCGGTGTAGATATTTCCACGTTTATAGAGATGGCGTTGTAGATATTTCCATGTTCATACAGATGGCGGTGTAGATATTTCCATGTTTACAGAGATGGCGGTGTAGATATTTTCATGTTTACACAGATGGCGATGTAGATATTTCCATGTTTGCACAGATAGCGGTGTGGACATTTCCATGTTTACACAGATAGCAGTGTGGATATTTCCATGTTTATGCAGATAGCGGTATAGATATTTCCATGTTTATACAGATAGCGGTGCAGATATTTCCATGTTTATACAGATGGTGGTGCAGATATTTCCATGTTCATACAGATAGCGGTGTAGATATTTCCATGTTGATACAGAGAGTGGTGTAGATATTTCCATGTTCATACAGATATCGGTGTAGATATTTCCATATTCATACAGATAGCGGTGTAGGTATTTCCATGTTCTTACAGTTAGCGGTGTAGATATTTCCATGTTAATACAGATGGCGGTGTAGATATTTCCATGTTCATACAGATGGCAGTGTAGATATTTCCATGAACATACAGGTGGCGGTGTAGATATTCCCATATTTATACTGATAGCAGTGTAGTTATTTCCATGTTTATAGAGATAGCAGTGTAGATATTTCCATTGATATACTGATAGCTGTGTAGATATTTGCATGTCCATACAGAGAGCGGTGTAGATATTTCCATGTTTATACAGATAGCGGTGTAGATATTTCCATGTTTATACAGATAGCGGTGCGGATATTTCCATGTTTATACAGATATTTGGGCAGATATTTCCATGTTTATACAGATAGCGGTGTAGATATTTCCATCTTAATACAGATGGCGGTGTAGATATGTCCATGTTCGTACAGATGGCATTGTACATATTTCCATGTTCATACAGATGGCGGTGTAGGTATTTTGAAGTTTATAGAGATAGCGCTGTAGTTATTTCCATATTTATTGAGAAATCTGTGTAGATATTTCCATGTATATGCAGATAGCTGTGTAGATATTTCCATTTTCATGCAGATAGCGGTGTAGATATTTCCATGTTTATCCAGATGCTGGTGTAGATATATCCATGTTCATACAGATGGGGCGGAAGATATTTCCATGTTCATGCAGATGGCGGTGTAGATATTTCCATGTTCATGCAAATGGCGGTGTAGATATTTCCATGTTCATAGAGATGGCGGTGTAGATATTTCCATGTACATACAAATGGCGGTGTAGATATTTCCATGTTCGTACAGATGGCAGTGCAGATATTTCCATGTTCATACAGTTAGCCGTGTAGATATTTCCAGGTTCATACAGAGGGCGGTGTAGATATTTACATGTTCATACAGATGGCTGTGTAGATATTTCCATGTTCGTATGGATGGCAGTGTAGGTATTTCCATGTTCATACAGGTGGCGGTGTAGATATTTCCATGTTCATACAGATAGCAGTGTAGTTATTTCCTTGTTTATAGAGAAAGCAGTGCAGATATTTCCATTGATAAACAGATAGCTGTGTAGATATTTGCATGTTCATACAGATAGCGGTATAGATATTTCCATGTTCACACAGATAGCGGTGTAGATATTTCCATGTTCATACAGATTGCGGTGTAGATATTTACATGTTCATAGAGATGGCGGTGTAGATATTTCCATGTTTATGAAGATAGCGGTATAGATATTTCCATGTTTATACAGATGGTGGTGTAGAAATTTCCATGTTTCTGAAGATAGCGGTATAGATATTTCCATGTTTATACAGATAGCGGTGAAGATATTTCCATGTTTATACAGATAGCGGTGTAGATATTTTCATGTTTATACAGATAGCGGGTTAGATATTTCCAAATTCATACAGATAGCTGTGTAGATATTTCCACGTTTATAGAGATGGCGTTGTAGATATTTCCATGTTCATACAGATGGCGGTGTAGATATTTCCATGTTTATAGAGATGGCGGTGTAGATATTTTCATGTTTACACAGATGGCGGTGTAGATAATTCCATGTTTACACAGATAGCGGTGTGGACATTTCCATGTTTACACAGATAGCGGTGTTGATATTTCCATGTTTATGCGGATAGCGGCATAGATATTTCCATGTTTATACAGATAGCGGTGCGGATATTTCCATGTTTATACAAATGGTGGTGCAGATATTTCCATGTTTATAAAGATAGCGGTGTAAATATTTCCAGCTTAATACAGATGGCGGTGTAGATATGTCCATGTTCGTACAGATGGCGGTGTAGATATGTCCATGTTCATACAGATGGCGGTGTAGATATTTCAAAGTTGATAGAGATAGCGCTGTAGTTATTTCCATATTTATAGAGAAATCTGTGTAGATATTTCCATGTATATGCAGATAGCTGTGTAGATATTTCCATGTTCATGCAGATAGCCGTGTAGATATTTCCATGTTCATCCAGATGCCGGTGTAGATATTTGCATGTTCATACAGATAACGGTGTAGATATTTCCATATTCATACAGATAGCGGTGTATATATTTCCATGTTCATACAGAGATCGGTGTAGATATTTCCATGTTCATACAGATAGCGGTGTAGATATTTCCATGTTTATACAGATAGCGGTGTAGATAATTCCAATTTTATACAGATAGCAGTGTAGATATTTCTAAGTTCATACAGATAGCGGTGTAGATATTTCCATGCTTATAGAGATGGCGGTGTAGATATTTTCATGTATACACAGATAGCGGTGAAGTCATTTCCATGTTTACACAGATAGCTGTGTGGATATTTCCATGTTTATGCAGATAGCGGTGTAGGTATTCCATGCTTATACAGATATCGGTGCAGATATTTCCATGTTTATACAGATAGTGGTGCAGATATTTCCATGCTTATACAGATAGCGGTGTAGATATTTCCATCTTAATAGAGATGGCGGTGTATATATGTCCATGTTCGTACAGATGGCGGTGTAGATATTTCCATGTTCATACTGATGGCGGTGTAGGTATTTCGAAGTTTATAGAGATAACGCTGTAGTTATTTCCATATTTATAGAGATATCTGTATAGATATTTCCAAGTATATGCAGATAGCTGTGTAGATATTTCCATGTTCATGCAGATAGCTGTGTAGATATTTCCATTTTCGTCCAGATGCCGGTGTAGATATATCCATGTTCATACAGATGTCGGTGAAGATATTTCCATGTTCTTACAGATGGCAGTGTAGATGTTTCCATGTTCATACAAATGGAAGTGTACGTTTTTGCATATTCGTAGAGATGGCGGTGTAGATATTTCCATGTTCATACAAATGGCAGTGTAGCTATTTCCATGTTCATAGACATGGCAGTTTAGATATTTCCATGTTTATACAGATAGCAGTGTAGTTATTTCCAAGCTTATAGAGATAGCAGTGTAGATATTTCCATTGTTATACAGATAGCTGTTTAGATATTTGCATGTTCATACAGATAGCGGTGTAGATATTTCCATGTTCATACAGATGGCGGTGTAGATATTTCCATGTTCATACAGATAGCGGTGTAGATATTTCCATGTTCATACAGATATCGGTGTAGATATTTCCATGTTCATACAGATAGCGGTGTACATATTTCCATGTTCATACAGTTAGCGGTGTAGATATTTCCATGTTCATACAGATGGTGGTGTAGATATTTACATGTTCATACAAATGGCGGTGTAGATATTTCTATGTTCGTACGGATGGCAGTGTAGATATTTCCATGTACATACAGGTGGCGGTGTAGATATTTCCATGTTTATACAGATAGCAGTGTAGTTATTTCCATCTTTATAGAGATAGCAGTGTAGATATTTCCATTGTTATACAGATAGCTGTGTAGATATTTGCATGTTCATTCAGATAGCGGTATAGATATTTCCGCGATCGTACAGATAGAGGTGTAGATATTTCCATGTTGATACAGATAGTGGTGTAGATATTTCCATGTTCATACTGATAACGGTGTAGATATTTCCATGTTCATACAGATAGCGGTGTAGATATTTCCATTTTCCTATAGTTAGCACTGTAGGTATTTCCATGTTCATACAGATGGCGGTGTAGATATTTACATGTTCATACAGATGGCGGTGTAGATATTTCCATGTTCGTACAGATGGCGGTGTAGATATTTCCAGGTTCATAGAGATGGCGGTGTAGATATTTCCATGATTATGCAGATAGCGGTATAGATATTTCCATGTTTATACAGATGGTGGTGTAGATATTTCCATGTTTATAGAGATGGCGGTCTAGATATTTCCATGTTTATAGAGATAGTGGTGTAGTTATTTCCAAGTTTATAGAGACAGCGTTTTAGATATTTCCATGTTTATAGAGATAGCGGTGAAGATATTTCCATGTTTATACAGATAGCGCTGTAGATATTTCCATGTTTGTACAGATAGCAGTGTAGATATTTCCATGTTTATAGAGATAGTGGTGTAGATAATTCCAATTTTATACAGATAGCAGTGTAGATATTTCCAAATTCTTACAGATAGCGGTGTAGATATTTCCACGTTTATAGAGATGGCGGTGTAGATATTTCCATGTTCATACAGATGGCGGTGTAGATCTTTCCATGTTTATAGAGATGGCGGTGTAGATATTTTCATGTTTACACAGATGGCGGTGTAGATATTTCCGTGTTTACACAGATAGCGGTGTAGACATTTCCATGTTTACATGGATAGCGGTGTGGATATTTCCATGTTTATGCAGATAGCGGTGTAGATATTTCCATGTTTATACAGATAGCGGTGCGGATATTTCCATGTTTATACAGATAGTGGTGCTGATATTTCCATGTTTATACAGATAGCGGTGTAGATATATCCATCTTATTACAGATGGCGGTGTAGTTATGTCCATGTTCGTACAGATGGCGGTGTAGATATTTCCATGTTCATAAAGATGGCGGTGTAGATATTTCGAAGTTTATAGAGATAGCGCTGTAGTTATTTACATATTTATAGAGAAATCTGTGTAGATATTTCCATGTATATGCAGATAGCTGTGTAGATATTTCCAAATTCATACAGATAGCGGTGTAGATATTTCCACGCTTATAGAGATGGCGGTGTAGATATTTCCATGTTCATACAGATGGCGGTGTAGATATTTCCATGCTTATAGAGATGGCGGTGTAGATATTTTCAGGTTTACATAGATGGCGGTGTAGATATTTCCATGTACATACAAATGGCGGTGTATATATTTCCATGTTCATAGAGATGGGGTCCTGGATATTTCCATGTTCATACAAATGGCGGTGTAGATATTTCCATGTTCATAGAGATGGCGGTGTAGATATTTCCATGTTTATACAGATAGCAGTGTAGTTATTTCCATGTTTATAGAGACAGCATTGTAGATATTTCCATTGATATACAGATAGCTGTTTAGATATTTGCATGTTTATACAGATAGCGGTGTAGATATTTCCATGTTCATACAGATAGCGGTGTAGATATTTCCATGTTCATACATATAACGGTGTAGATATTTCCATGTTCATACAGATAGCGGTGTAGATATTTCCATGTTCACACAGATAGCGGTGTAGATATTTCCATGTTCATACAGTTAGCGGTGTAGATATTTCCATGTTCACACAGATAGCGGTGTAGATATTTCCATGTTCATACAGTTAGCGGTGTAGATATTTCCATGTTCATACAGATGGCGGTGTAAATATTTACATGTTCATACAGATGGCGGTGTAGATATTTCCATGTTTTTACAGATAGCAGTGTAGTTATTTCCATCTTTATAGAGATAGCAGTGTAGATATTTCCGTTGTTATACTGATAGCTGTGTAGATATTTGCATGTTCATTCAGATAGCGGTATAGATATTTCCACGTTCGTACAGATAGAGGTGTAGATATTTCCATGTTGATACAGATAGTGGTGTAGATATTTCCATGTTCATACAGATAACGTTGTAGATATTTCCATGTTCATACTGATAGCGGTGTAGATATTTCCATTTTCCTACAGTTAGCGCTGTAGATATTTCCATGTTCATACAGATGGCGGTGTAGATATTTACATGTTCATACAGATGGCGGTGTAGATATTTCCATGTTCGTACAGATGGCGGTGTAGATATTTCCAGGTTCATAGAGATGGCGGTGTAGATATTTCCATGATTATGCAGATAGCGGTATAGATATTTCCATGTTTATACAGGTGGTGGTGTAGATATTTCCATGTTTATAGAGATGGCGGTCTAGATATTTCCATGGTCATACAGGTAGCGGTGTAGATATTTCCATGTTCATACAGTTAGCGGTGTAGATATTTCCATGTTCATAAAGATGGCGGTGTAGATATTTACATGTTCATACAGATGGCAGTGTAGATATTTCCATGTTCATTCAGATAGCGGTGTAGATATTTCCATGTTCATACCAATAGCGGTGTAGATATTTCCATGTTCATACAGTTAGCAGTGTAGATATTTCCATGTTCATACAGATGGCGGTGTAGATACTTACATGTTCATACAGATGGCGGTGTAGATATTTCCATGTTCGTATGGATGTCAGTGTAGATATTTCCATGTTCATACAGGTGGCGGTGTAGATATTTCCATGTTTATACAGATAGCAGTGTAGTTATCTCCATGTTTATAGAGACAGCTGTGTAGATATTTCCATTGATATACAGATAGCTGTGTAGATATTTGCATGTTCATACAGATAGCGGTGTAGATATTTCCATGTTCGTACAGTTAGTGGTATAGATATTTCCATGTTTATACAGATGGTGGTGTAGATATTTCCTTGTTTATGCAGATGGCGGTATAGATATTTCCATGTTTATACAGATGGTGGTGTAGATATTTCCATGTTCATACAGATGGCGGTGTAGATATTTCGAAGTTAATAGAGATAGCACTGTAGTTATTTCTATATTTATATAGAAATCTGTGTAGATATTTCCATGTATATGCAGATAGCTGTGTAGATATTTCCATGTTCATGCAGATTGCGGTGTAGTTATTTCCATGTTCATCCAGATGCCGGTGTAGATACATCCATGTTCATAGAGATGGCGGTGAAGATATTTCCATGTTCATACAGATGGCTGTGTAGATATTTCCATGTTCATAGAGATGGCGGTGTAGATATTTCCATGTTGATACAGATAGCAGTGTAGTTATTTCCATGTTTATAGAGATAGCAGTGTAGGTATTTCCATTGATATACAGATAGCTGTGTAGATATTTCGATATTCATACAGATAGCGGTGTAGATATTTCCATGTTCATACAGATAACGGTGTAGATATTTCCATGTTCATACAGATAGCGGTGTAGATATTTCCATGTTCATACAGTTAGGGGTGTCGATATTTCCATGTTCATACAGATGGCGGTGTAGATATTTCCATGTTCGTACAGATGGCGGTGTAGATATTACCATGTTTATAGAGATGGCGGTGTAGATATTTTCATGTTTACACAGATGGCGGTGTAGATATTTCCATGTTTACACAGATAGCGGTGTAGACATTTCCATGTTTACACAGATAACGGTGTGGATATTTCCATGTTTATTCAGATAGCGGTGTTGATATTTCCATGTTTATACAGATAGCGGTGCGGTTATTTCCATGTTTATAGAGATAGTGGTGGAGATAATTCCATGTTTATAGAGATAGCGGTGTAGATATTTCCATCTTATTACAGATGGTGGTGTAGATAAGTCCATGTTCGTACAGATGGCGGTGTAGATACTTCCATGTTCATACAGATGGCGGTGTAGATATTTCGAAGTTTATAGAGATAGCGCTTTAGTTATTTCCATATTTATAGAGAAATCTGTGTAGATATTTCCATGTATATGCAGATAGCTGTGTAGATATTTCCATGCTCATACAGATAGCGGTGTAGATATTTCCATGTTCATAGAGATAACGGTGTAGATATTTACATCTTCATACAGATAGCGGTACAGATATTTCCATGTTCACAGTAAGCGGTGTAGATATTTCCATGTTCATACAGACGGCAGTGTAGATATTTACATGTTCATACAGATGTCGGTGTGGATATTTCCATGTTCGTACAGATGGCGTTGTAGATATTTCCATGTTCATAGAGATGGCGGTGTAGATATTTCCATGATTATGCAGATAGCGGTAAAGATATTTCCATGTTTATACAGACGGTGGTGTAGATATTTCCATGATTATAGAGATGGCGGTCTAGGTATTTCCATGTTTATAGAGATAGTTGTGTAGTTATTTCGAAGTTTATACAGACAGCGTTGCAGATATTTCCATGTTTATAGAGACAGCGTTGTAGATATTTCCATGTTTATAGAGATAGCGGTGAAGATATTTCCATGTTTATACAGATAGTGGTGTAGATATTTCCATGTTTATACAGATAGCGGTGTAGATATTTCCATGTTGATAAAGATAGTGGTGTAGATATTTCCATGTTCATAGAGATGGCGGTGTAGATATTTCCATGTTTATAGAGATGGCAGTGTTGATATTTTCATGTTTACACAGATGGCGGTGTAGATATTTCCATGTATAAACAGATAGCGGTGTAGACATTTCCATGTTTACACAGATAGCGGTGTGGATATTTCCATGTTTATGCAGATAGCGGTGTAGATATTTCCATGTTTATACAGAAAGCGGTGCGGATATTTCCATGTTAATACACATAGTGGTGCAGATATTTCCATGTTTATTCAGATAGCGGTATAGATATTTCAATTTTTATACAGATGGTGGTGTAGATATTTCCATGTTCATACAGATGGCGGTGTAGATATTTCGAAGTTTATAGAGATAGCGCTG
This sequence comes from Gorilla gorilla gorilla, assembly GCF_029281585.2. Lineage (NCBI taxonomy): Eukaryota > Metazoa > Chordata > Mammalia > Primates > Hominidae > Gorilla > Gorilla gorilla. The sequence continues at coordinate 1,334,729 of NC_073239.2, read as the reverse complement.
TAGTTATTTCCATATTTATATAGAAATCTGTGTAGATATTTCCATGTATAGGCAGATAGCTGTGTAGATATTTCCATGTTCATACAGATAGCGGTGTACATATTTCCATGTTCATAGAGATTACGGTGTATATATTTACATCTTCATACAGATAGCGGTACAGATATTTCCATGTTCATACAGTAAGCGGTGTAGATGTTTCCATGTTCATACAGATGGCAGTGTAGATATTTACATGTTCATTCAGATGTCCGTGTAGATACTTCCATGTTCGTACAGATGGCGTTGTAGATATTTCCATGTTCATAGAGATGGCGGTGCAGATATTTCCATGTTTATGCACATAGCGGTATAGATATTTCCATGTTTATGCAGACGGTGGTGTAGATATTTCCATGTTTATAGAGATTGCGATCTAGGTATTTCCATGTTTATAGAGATAGTATTGTAGTTATTTCGAAGTTTATACAGACAGCGTTGCAGATATTTCCATGTTTATAGAGACAGCTTTGTAGATATTTCCATGTTTAAAGAGATAGCGGTGAAGATATTTCCATGTTTATACAGATAGCGGTGTAGATATTTCCATGTTTATACAGATAGCGGTGTAGATATTTCCATGTTGATAGAGATAGTGGTGTAGATAATTCCAATTTTATACAGATAGCAGTGTAGATATTTCCAAGTTCATAGAGATAACGGTGTAGATATTTCCACGTTTATAGAGATGGCGGTGTAGATATTTCCATGTTCATACAGATAGCAGTGTAGATATTTCCATGTTCATACAGATAGCAGTGTAGATATTTCCATTTTCATACAGATAGTGGTGTAGATAATTCCATGTTCATTCAGTTAGCGGTGTAGATATTTCCATGTTCGTACGGATGGCAGTGCAGATATTTCCATGTTCATACAGGTGGTGGTGTAGATATTTCCATGTTTATACAGATAGCAGTGTAGTTATTTCCATGTTTACTGAGATAGCAGTGAAGATATTTCCATTGATATACAGATAGCTGTTTAGATATTTGCATGTTCATACAGATAGCGGTGTAGATATTTCCATGTTCATTCAGATAGCGGTGTAGATATTTCCATGTTCATACAGAGAGCGGTGTAGATATTTCCATGTTCATACAGATAGCGGTGTAGATATTTCCATTTTCCTACAGATAGCGGTGTAGGTATTTCCATGTTCATACAGTTAGCGGTGTAGATATTTACATGTTCATACTGATGACGGTTTAGATATTTACATGTTGATACAGATGGCGGTGTAAATATTTCCAAGTTCTTACAGATGGCGGTGTAGATATTTCCATGTTCATTGAGATGGCGGTGTAGATATTTTCATGTTTATGCATATAGTGGTATAGGTATTTCCATGTTTATACAGATGGTGGTGTAGATATTTCCATGTTTATAGAGGTGGCGGTCTAGATATTTCCATGTTTATAGAGATAGTGTTGTAGTTATGTCAAAGTTTATAGAGACAGCATTGTAGATATTTCCATGTTTATACAGATAGCGGTGAAGTTATTTCCATGTTTATACAGATAGCGTTGTAGATATTTCCATGTTTATACAGATAGCGGTGTATATATTTCCATGTTTATAGAGATAGTGGTGTAGATAATTCCACCTTTATACAGACAGCAGAGTAGATATTTCCAAGTTCATACAGATATCAGTGAAGATATTTCCACGTTTATAGAGATGGCTGTGTAGATATTTCCATGTTCATACAGATGGCGGTGTGGATATTTCCATGTTTATAGAGATGGCGGTGTAGATATTTTCAGGTTTACACAGATGGCAGTGTAGTTATTTCCATGTTTACACAGATAGCGGTGTAGACATTTCCATGTTTACACAGATAGCGGTGTGGATATTTCCATGTTTATGCAGATAGTGGTGTAGATATTTCCATGTTCATACAGATAGCGGTGTAGATATTTCCATGTTCATACCAATAGCGGTGTAGATATTTCCATGTTCATACAGTTAGCGGTATAGATATTTCCATGTATATACAGATGGTGGTGTAGATATTTCCATGTTTATGCAGATGGCGGTATAGATATTTCCATGTTTATACAGATGGTGGTGTAGATATTTCCATATTCATACAGATGGCGGTGTAGATATTTCGAAGTTTATAGAGATAGCGCTGTAGTTATTTCTATATTTATATAGAAATCTGTGTAGATATTTCCATGTATATGCAGATAGCTGTGTAGATATTTCCATGTTCATGCAGATTGCGGTGTAGTTATTTCCATGTTCATCCAGATGCCGGTGTAGATACATCCATGTTCATAGAGATGGCGGTGAAGATACTTCCATGTTCATACAGATGGCTGTGTAGAAATTTCCATGTTCATAGAGATGGAGGTGTAGACGTTACCATGTTGATACAGATTGCAGTGTAGTTATTTCCATGTTTATAGAGATAGCAGTGTAGATATTTCCATTGATATACGGATAGCGGTGTAGATATTTCCATGTTCATACAGATAGCGGTGTAGATATTTCCATGTTCATACAGAGAGCAGTGTAGATATTTCCATGTTCATACAGATAGCTGTGTAGATATTTCCATGTTCATACAGATAGCTGTGTAGATATTTCCATTTTCATACAGATAGCAGTGTAGATATTTCCATGTTCATACAGTTAGCGGTGTAGATATTTCCATGTTCATACAGATGGCGGTGTAGATATTTCCATGTTCATACAGATAGCGGTGTAGGTATTTCCATATTCATACAGATAGCGGTGTAGATATTTCCATGTTCATACAGTTAGCGGTGTAGATATTTTCATGTTCATACAGATGGCGGTGTAGATATTTACAAGTTCATACAGATGGCGGTGTATATATTTCCATGTTCATACAGATAGCGGTGTAGAGATTTCCATGTTCATACAGATGGCGGTGAAGATATTTCCATGTTCATACAGATAGCGGTCTAGATATTTCCAGGTTCATACCAATAGCGGTGCAGACATTTCCATGTTCATATAGTTAGCGGTGTAGATATTTCCATGTTCATACAGATGGCGGTGTAGATATTTACATGTTCATACAGATGGCGGTGTAGGTATTTCCGTGTTCGTACGGATGACAGTGTAGATATTTCCATTTTCATACAGGTGGCGTTGTAGATATTTCCGTGTTTATACAGATAGCAGTGTAGTTATTTCCATGTTAATAGAGATAGCAGTGTATATATTTCCATTGATATACAGATGGCTGTGTAGATATTTGCATGGTCATACAGATAGCTGTGTAGATATTTCCATGTTCGTACAGATAGCGGTGTAGATATTTCCATGTTCATACAGATAGCGGTGTAGATATTTCCATGTTCATACAGATAACGGTGTAGATATTTCCATGTTCATACAGATAGCGGTGTAGATATTTCCATGTTCATACAGTCAGCGGTGTAGATATTTCCATGTTCATACAGATGGCGGTGTAGATATTTACATGTTCATACAGATGGCGGTATGGATATTTCCATGTTTATACAGATGGTGGTGTAGATATTTCCATTATTCAGATTGCGGTGCGGAAATTTCCATGTTTATACAGATAGTTGGGCAGATATTTCCATGTTTATACAGATAGCGGTGTAGATATTTCCATCTTAATACAGATGGCGGTGTAGATATGTCCATGATCGTACAGATGGCGGTGTAGATATTTCCATGATCATACTGATGGCGGTGTAGATATTTCGAAGTTTATAGAGATAGCGATGTAGTTATTTCCATATTTATAGAGAAATCTGCGTAGATATTTCCATGTATATTCAGATAGCTGTGAAGATATTTCCATGTTCATGCAGATTACGGTGTAGATATTTCCATGTTCATCCAGATGCTGGTGTACATATATCCATGTTCATACAAATGGCGGTGAAGATATTTCCATGTTCATACAGATGGCGGTGTAGGTATTTCCATGTTCATACAAATGGTGGTGTAGATATTTCCATGTTCATAGAGATGGCGGTGTAGATATTTCCAGGTTCATACAAATGGCGGTGTAGATATTTCCATGTTCATAGAGATGGCGGTGTAGATATTTCCATGTTTAAACAGATATCAGTGTAGTTATTTCCATGTTTTAGAGATACCCGTCTGGATATTTCCATTGATATACAGATAGCTGTGTAGATATTTGCATGTTCATACAGATAGCGGTGTAGATATTTCCATGTTCGTACAGATAGCGGTGTAGATATTTCCATGTTCATACAGATAGCGGTGTAGATATTTCTATGTTCATACAGATAACGGCGTAGATATTTCCATGTTCATACAGACAGCGGTGTAGATATTTCCATGTTCATACAGATAGCGGTGTAGATATTTCCATGTTCATACGGATAGCGGTGTAGATATTTCCATGTTCATACGGATAGCGGTGTAGATATTTCTATGTTCATACACATAACGGTGTAGATATTTCCATGTTCATACAGACAGCGGTGTAGATATTTCCATGTTCATACAGATGGCGGTGTAGATATTTACATGTTCATACAGTTGGCGGTATAGATATTTCCATGTTCGTACAGAGGGCGGTGTAGGTATTTCCATGTTCATAGAGATGGCGGTGTAGATATTTCCATGTTTATGCAGATAGCGGTATAGATATTTCCATGTTCATACAGATGGCGGTGTAGATATTTCCATGTTCATACAGATAGCGGTGTAGATATTTCCATGTTCATGCAGGTAGCGGTGTAGATATTTCCATGTTCATACCAATAGCAGTGTAGACATTTCCATGTTCATACATTTAGCGGTGTAGATATTTCCATGTTCATACAGATGGCGGTGAAGATATGTATATGTTCATACAGATGGCGGTGTAGACATTTCCATGTTTGTACGGATGGCAGTGTAGATATTTCCATGTTCATTCAGGTGGCGGAGTAGAAATTTCCGTGTTTATACAGATAGCACTGTAGTTATTTCCATGTTAATGGAGATAGCTGTGTAGATATTTCCATTGATATACAGATAGCTGTGTAGATATTTGCATGTTCATACGGATAGCGGTGTAGATATTTCCATATTCGTACAGATAGCGGTGTAAATATTTCCATGTTCATACAGATAGCGGTGTAGACATTTCCATGTTCATACAGATAACGGTGTAGATATTTCCATGTTCATACAGACATCGGTGTAGATATTTCCATGTTCATACAGATAGCGGTGTAGATATTTCCATGTTCATACAGATAGCGGTGTAGATATTTCCATGTTCATACAGATAACGGAGTAGATATTTCCATGTTCATACAGATAGCGGTGTAGATATTTCCATGTTCATACAGTTAGCGTTGTAGATATTTCCATGTTCATACAGATGGCGGTGTAGATATTTACAAGTTCATACAGATGGCGGTATAGATATTTCCATGTTCGTACAGATGGCGGTGTAGATATTTACATGTTCATACAGATGGCGGTGTAGATATTTCCATGTTCGTAGAGATGGCAGTGTAGATATTTCCATATTTATGCAGATAGCGGTATAGTTATTTCCATGTTTATACAGATGGTGGTGTAGACATTTCCATGTTTATAGAGATGGCGGTCTAGATATTTCCATGTTTATAGAGATAGTGGTGTAGTTATTTCCAAGTTTATAGAGACAGCGTTGTAGATATTTCCATGTTTATACAGATAGCGGTGAAGATATTTCCATGTTTATACAGATAGCGGTGTTGATATTTCCATGTTTATACAGATAGCGGTGTTGATATTTCCATGTTCATACAGATGGCGGTGTAGATATTTCGAAGTTTATAGAGATAGCGCTGTAGTTATTTCCATATTAGTAGAGAAATCTGTGTAGATATTTCCATGTATATGCAGATAGCTGTGTAGATATTTCCATGTTCATGCAGATAGCGGTGTAGATATTTCCATGTTCATCCAGATGCCGGTGTAGATATATCCATGTTCATACAAATGGCGCTGTAGATATTTCCATGTTCATAGAGATGGCGGTGTAGATATGTCCATGTTCATACAAATGGCGGTGTAGATATTTCCATGTTCATAGAGATGGCGGTGTAGATATTTCCATGTTTATACAGATAGCAGTGTAGTTATTTCCATGTTTTTAGAGATAGTGGTGTAGATAATTTCAATTTTATACAGATAGCTGAGTAGATATTTCCATGTTTATACAGATAGCGGTGTAGATATTTCCATGTTTATAGAGATGGCGGTCTAGATATTTACATGTTTATAGAGATAGTTGTGTAGTTATTTCCAAGTTTGTAGAGACAGCGTTGTAGATATTTCCGTGTTTATACAGATAGCGGTGAAGATATTTCCATTTTTATACAGATAGCGGTGTAGATATTTCCATGTTTATACAGATAGCAGTGTAGATATTTCCATGTTTATAGAGATAGTGTTGTGGATAATTTCAATTTCATACAGAGAGCAGTGTAGATATTTCCAAGTTGATACAGATAGCGGTGTAGATATTTCCAGGTTTATAGAGATGGCGGTGTAGATATTTCCATGTTCATACAGAGGACGGTGTAGATATTTCCATGTTTATAGGGATGGCGGTGTAGATATTTTCATGTTTACACAGATGGCGGTATAGATATTTCCATGTTTATAGAGAGAGCGGTGTAGATTATTCCAATTTTATTCAGATAGCAGTGTAGATATTTCCATGTTCATACAAATAGCGGTGTAGATATTTCAAAATTTATAGAGATGGCGGTGTAGATATTTCCATGTTCATACAGATGGCGGTGTAGGTATTTCCATGTTTACCCAGATAGCGGTGTAGATATTTCCATGTTGATACACATAGCGGAGTAGATATTTCCATGTTTTTAAAGATAGCGGTGTAGTTATTTCCTTGTTTATAGAGAAAGCTGTGTAGATATTTCGATGTATATGCAGTTAACTGTGTAGATATTTCCATGTTCATACAGATAGCGGTGTAGATATTTCCATGTACATACACATAGCGGTGTAGATATTTCCAAGTTCATACAGGTGGCGGTGAAGATAATTCCATGTTCATACAGATAGCGGTGTAGACATTTCCATGTTCATGCAAATGGCCTTGTAGTTATTTGCATGTTCATAGAGATGGCGCTGTAGTTTTTTCCATGTTTATAGAGATAGCGGTGTAGTTATTTCCATGTTTATAGACATAGCGCTGTAGATATTTGCATGTATATACAGATAGCAGTGTGGTTTTTTCCATGTTCATACAGAGTGCGGTATAGATATTTTCACCTTTGTAGAGATGGCGGTGTAGATATTTCCATGTTCATACAGTTGGCGTTGTAGATATTTCCATGTTTATAGAGATGGCGTTGTAGATATTTCCATGTTTATACAGATGGCGGTGTAGATATTTACATGTTTATAGAGATGGCGGTGTAGATATTTCCATGTTTACACTGATAGCGGTGCAGATATTTCCATGTTTACACAGATAACGGTGTAGACATTTCCATCTTTCCACAGATAGCGGTGTAGACATTTCCATGTTTACACAGATAGCATTGTAAATATTGACATGTTTATAGAGATAGCGGTGTAGTTATTTACATGTTTATACAGACAGCGGTGAAGATATTTCCATGTTTACACATATAGCGGTGTGAATATTTCATGGATTATACAGAGAGCTGTGTAGATATTTCCATCTTTATACAGATAGCGGTGCTGATATTTCCATGTTTATACAGATAGCGGTGTGGATATTTCCATGTTTATACATATAGGGGTGTGGATATTTCCATGTTTATACAGATAGCAGTGTAGATATTTCCATGTTTACACAGATAGCGGTGTGGATATCTCCATGTTTATAGAGATATCGTTGTAGATATTTCCATGTTTGTACAGATAGCGCTTCAGATATTTCCATCTTAATACAGATGGCGGTGTAGATATTTCCATGTTCCTACAGATGGCGCTGTAGATTTTTCCATGTTCCTACAGATGGCGGTGTAGATATTTCCAAGTTTATAGAGATGGCTTTGTAGTTATTTCCATGTTTATATTGAAAGCTGTGTAGATATTTCCATGTATATGCAGATAGCTGTGTAGATATTTCCATGTTTATACAGATAGTGGTGTAGATATTTCCATGTTTATACAGATATCGGTGTAGATATTTCCATGTTTCTACAGATAGCGGTGTGGATATTTGCATCTTAATACAGATGGCGGTGTAGATATTTCCATGTTTTTACTGATGGCGCTGAAGATATTTCCAAGTTCATACAGATGGCGCTGTATATATTTCCAGTTTTGTAGAGATAGCGGTGTAGTTATTTCCGTGTTTATAGAGATAGCGGTGTAGAGTTTTCCATGTATATACATATAGCTATGCAGATATTTCCATGTTCTTACAGACAGCGATGTAGATATTTCCATGTTCATACAGATAGCAGAGTGGATATTTCCATGTTCATACTGATAGCGGTGTAGATATTTCCATGTTCATTCAGATAGCGGTGTAGATATTTCCATGTTCATACAGATAGCGGTGTAGATATTTCCATATTCATCCACATGGCGGTGTAGATATATCCATGTTCATACAGATGCCGGTGAAGATATTTCCATGTTCACAGAGATGGCGTTGTAGGTATTTCCATGTTCATACAGATAGTATTGTAGTTATTTCCAAGTTTATAGAGATAGCAGTGGAGACATTTCCATTGACATACAGATAGCTGTGTAGATATTTCCATGTTCATACAGATAGCGGTGTAGATATTTCCATGTTCATACAGATAGCAGTGAAGATATTTCCATGTTCATACAGATAGCGGTGTAGATATTTCCATGTTCATACAGATAGCGGTGTTGATATTTCCATGTTCACACAGATAGCGGTGTTTATATTTCCATGTTCATACAGTTAGCGGTGTTGATATTTCCATGTTCATACAGATAGCGGTGTAGATATTTCCATGTTCATACTTATGGCGGTGAAGATATTTACTTGTTTATACAGATGGCGGTGTACATATTTCCATGTTCATAGAGATGGCGGTGTAGATATTTCCATGTTCATAAAGATGGCGGTGTAGATATTTCCATGTTCATACGGATGGCGGTGTAGATATTTCCATGTTCATACAGATGGCGATGTAGATATTTCCATTCTTATAGAGATGGTGTTGCCGATATTTCCATGTTTATACAGAGGGCGGTTTAGATATTTCCATGTTTACACAGATAGCGGTGTAGATATTTCCATGTTGGTACATATAGCGGTGTAGATATTTCCACTTTTATAGAGAAAGCGGTGTAGATATTTCCAAGTTTTTAGAGATAGCATTGTAGATATTTCCATGTTCATGTAGATCGCGGTGGAGATATTTCCATGTTCATACAGATGGCGCTGTAGATATGTCCATGTTCATACAAATGGCTGTGTAGATATTTTCATGTTCATAGAGATGGCTGTGTAGTTATTTCCATGTTTATGGAGATGGCGTTGTAGATATTTCCATGTTTATAGAGATAGCAGTGAAGATATTTCCAGTTATATACAGATAGCTGTGTAGATTTTCCATGTTCATACACATAGCGGTGTAGATATTTCCATGTTTATACAGATAGCGGTGTAGATATTTCCATGTTTATAGAGACGGCGGTCTAGATATTTCCATATTTATAGAGATAGTGGTGTAGTTATTTCCAAGTTTGTGGAGACAGCATTGTAGATAATTCCATGTTTATAGAGATAGCGGTGAGGATATTTCCATGTTTACACAGATGGGAATGTAGATATTTCCATGTTTACACAGATAGCGGTGTAGACATTTCCATGTTTACACAGATAGCGGTGTAGACATTTCCATGTTTACTCAGATAGCATTGTACATATTTCCATGTTCATAGAGATGGCGGTGTAGATATTTCCATGTTTATACAGGTAGCGGTGTAGATATTTCCATGTTTATACAGATAGCGGTGAAGATATTTCCATGTTTACACAGATAGCGGTGTGGATATTTCCATGTTTATTCAGATAGCGGTGTAGATATTTCCATGTTTATACTGATAGCGGTGCAGATATTCCCATGTTTATACAGATAGCGTTGTAGATATTTCCATGTTTATTCAGGTAGCGATGTAGATATTTCCAAGTTTATAGAGATAGCAGTGTAGATATTTCCATGTTTATACAGATAGCGGTGTAGATATTTCCATCTTAATACAGATGGCGTGGTAGATATTTCCTTGTTCATACAGAAGGCGGTGCAGATATTCCCATGTTCCTACAGATGGCGGTGTAGATATTTCCATGTTCACAGTGATGGCGGTGTAGATATTTCCACGTTTATATAGATGGCGGTGTAGGTACTTCCTTCTTTATAGACATAGCGGTGTAGATATCTCCATGTTCATACAGATGGCGGTTTAGATATTGCCATCTTTATAGAGATGGCGGTATAGCTATTTCCATGTTTATAGAGATGGCGGTGTAGATATTTTCATGTTCCTACAGATGGCGGTGTAGATATTTCCATGTTTATAGTGACGGCGGTGTAGATATTTCCAGGTTTATAGAGATAGTGGTGTAGTTATTTCCAAGTTTATGGAGATAGCGGTGTAGATATTTCCATGTTTATACAGATAGCGGTGTAGTTATTTCCATGTTTATTCACAGAGCAGTGTAGATATTTACATGTTTGTAGAAATGGCGGTCTAGATATTTCCTTGTTCATACAGATAGCGGTGTAGATATTTCCATATTTATAAACAAAGCGGCGTAGATATTTCCATTTTTATACAAATAGCAGTGTGAATATTTCCAAGTTCATACAGATAGCGGTGTTGATATTTCCACCTTTATACATATGCGGTGTAGATATTTCCATGTTCTTATGGTTGTCGGTGAAGATATTTCCATGTTTATACAGATGGCGGTGTAGATATTTCCATGTTTATACAGATGGCGGTGTAGGTATTTCCATGTTTACACAGATGGCGGTGGAGATATTTCCATGTTTACACAGATAGCTGTGTAGACATTTCCATGTTTACACAGACAGCGTTGTAAATATTTACATGTTCATAGAGATAGCGGTGTAGTTATTTCCAAGATTATACAGAGAGTGGTGAAGATATTTCTATGTTTACACAGATAGCGGTACGGATATTTCCATGTTTATACAGATAGCGGTGTAGATATTTCCATGTTTATACAGATAGCGGTGCAGATATTTCCATGTTTATTCAGATAGCCATGTGGATATTTCCATGTTTATACAGACAGCGGTGTACATATTTCCATGTTTATACAGATAGTGGTGTAGATATTTCCGTGTTTACAGATGGCGGTGTAGATATTTGCATCTTAATAAAGATGGCTTTGCAGATATTTCCATGTTCATACAGATGGCAGTGGATATTTTTCCAGGTTTATAGAGATAGCGGTGTAGTTATTTCCATGTTTATAGAGATAGCGGTGTAGAGTTTTCCATGTTTATACCGATAGCTGTGTAGATATTTCCATGTTAATACAGATAGCTATGTAGATATTTCCATGTTCATACAGATAGCGATGTAGGTATTTCCATGTTCCTACAGATAGCGGTGCAGATATTTCCATGTTTATACAGATAGCGGTCCAGATATTTCCATGTTTATACACATAGCGGTGTAGATATTTCCAAGTTTATACCTATAGCAGTGTAGATATTTCCATGTTTATACAGATAGCTTTGTCGATATTTCCATCTTAATACAGATGGCGGTGTAGATATTTCCATGTTCCTACAGATGGCGGTGTAGATATTTCCAAATTTATAGAGATATCAGTCCAGTTATTTGCATGTTTATAGAGAAAACTGTGTAGGTATTTCCATGTATATGCAGATATCTGTGTAGGTATTTCCATGTTCATGCAGATAGCTTTGTAGATTTTTCCATGCTCATCTAGATGGCGGTGTAGATATATCCATGTTCATATAGATGGTGGTGAAGATATTTCCATGTTCATACAGATGGCGGTGTAGATATTTCCATGTTCATAGAAATGGTGGTGTAGATATTTCCATGTTCATAGAGATGACGGTGTAGATATTTCCATGTTTATAGACAGCGGTGTTGTTATTTCCATGTTTATAGAGATACCGGTGTAGATATTTCCATTGATATACAGATAACTTCGTAGATATTTCCTTGTTCATACAGATAGCGGTGTAGATATTTCCATGTTTTTTCAGATAGCGGTGTAGATATTTCCATGTTCCTACAGATAGCGGTGTAGATATTTCCATGTTCATACAGATAGCGGTGTAGATATTTCCATGTTCATACAGATAGTGGTGTAGATATTGCCATGTTCATACACATGGCGGTGCAGATATTTCCATGTTCATACAGATGGCGGTGCAGATATTTCCATGTTTATAGAGATGGAGGTGTAGATATTTCCATGTTTATACAGATGGCGGTATAGATAATTCCTTCTTTACAGGCATACCGGTGTAGATATCTCCATGTTCATAAAGATGGCGGTTTAGATATTTCCATCTTTATAGAGATGGCGGTATAGCTATTTCCGTGTTTATAGAGATGGCGGTGTAGATATTTTCATGTTCCTACAGATGGCGGTGTAGATATTTCCATCTTCATAGAGATGGCGGTGTAGATATTTCCACGTTTATGGAGAGAGTGGTGTAGTTATTTCCAAGTTTACAGAGATAGCGGTGTAGATATTTCCATGTTTATACAGATAGCCATGTAGATATTTCCATGTTTATACAGATAGTGGTGTAGTTATTTCCATGTTAATTCACAGAGCAGTGTAGATATTTACATGTTTATGGAAATGGTGGTCTAGATATTTCCTTGTTCATTCAGATAGCGGTGTAGATATTTCCATATTTACAAACATAGCGGTGTAGATATTTCCATTTTTATACAAATAGCAGTGTGAATATTTCCAAGTTCATACAGATAGCGGTGTAGATATTTCCATCTTTATAGATATGCGGTGTAGATATTTCCATGTTCATAAGGTTGGCGGTGTAGATATTTCCATGTATATACAGATGGCGGTGTAGGTTTTTCCATGTTTACACAGATGGCAGTGGAGATATTTCCATGTTTACACAGATAGCGGTGTAGACATTTCCATGTTTACACAGATAGCGTTGTAAATATTTACATGTTCATAGAGATAGCGATGTAGTTATTCCCATGTTTATACAGACAGTGGTGAAGATATTTCTATGTTTACACAGATAGCGGTTCGGATATTTCCATGTTTATACAGATAGCGGTGTAGATATTTCCATGTTTATACAGATAGCGGTGCAGATATTTCCATGTTTAATTCAGATAGCCGTGTGGATGTTTCCATGTTTATACAGACAGCGGTGTACATATTTCCATGTTTATACACATAGTGGTGTAGATATTTCCATGTTTACAGATGGCGGTGTAGATATTTGCATCTTAATACAGATGGCTTTGCAGATATTTCCATGTTCATACAGATGGCGTTGGATATTTTTCCAGATTTATAGAGATAGCAGTGTAGTTATTTCCATGTTTATAGAGATAGCGGTGTAGTGTTTTCCATATTTATACAGATAGCTGTGTAGATATTTCCATGTTAATACACATAGCGATGTAGATATTTCCATGTTCATACAGATAGCAATGTAGGTATTTCCATGTTCCTACAGATAGCGGTGCAGATATTTCCATGTTTATACAGATAGCGGTCCAGATATTTCCATGTTTTTACAGATAGCGGTGTAGATATTTCCATGTTTATACACATAGCGGTGTAGATATTTCAAAGTTTATACAGATAGCAGTGTAGATATTTCCATGTTTATACAGACAGCGGTGTCGATATTTCCATCTTAATACAGATGGCGGTGTAGATATTTCCATGTTCCTGCAGATGGCAGTGTAGATATTTCCAAGTTTATAGAGATATCGGTGCAGTTATTTGCATGTTTATAGAGAAAACTGTGTAGACATTTCCATGTATATGCAGATATCTGTGTAGATATTTCCATGTTCATACAGGTTGCGGTGTAGATATTTCCATGTTCATCTAGATGGCGGTGTAGATATATCCATGTTCATATAGATGGTGGTGAAGATATTTCCATGTTCATACAGATGGCGGTGTAGATATTTCCATGTTCATAGAAATGGCGGTGTAGATATTTCCATATTCATAGAGATGACGGTGTAGATATTTCCATGTTTATAGATAGCGGTGTAGTTATTTCCATGTTTATAGAGATAGCGGTGTAGATATTTCCATTGATATACAGATAACTTCTTAGTTATTTCCATGTTCATACAGATAGCGGTGCAGATATTTCCATGTTCATTCAGATAGCGGTGTAGATATTTCCATGTCCCTACAGATAGCGGTGTAGATATTTCCATGTTCATACAGATAGCGGTGTAGATATTTCCATATTTATAGACATAGCGGTGTAGATATTTCCATTTTTATACAAATAGCAGTGTGAATATTTCCAAGTTCATACAGATAGCGGTGTAGATATTTCCACCTTTATAGATATGGCGGTGTAGAAATTTCCATGTTCATACGGTTGGCGGTGTAGATATTTCCATGTTTATATAGATGGCGGTGTAGATATTTCCATGTTTATACAGATAGCCGTGTAGATATTTCCATGTTTATACAGATAGCGGTGTACATATTTCCATGTTTATACAGATAGTGGTGTAGATATTTCCATGTTTACAGATGGCGGTGTAGATATTTCCATGTTCATACAGATGGCGGTGTAGATATTTCCAAGTTCATACAGATGGCGGTGCAGATATTTCCTTGTTCATACAGATGGCGGTGGATATTTTTCCAGGTTTATAGTGATAGCACTGTAGTTATTTCCATGTTTATAGAGATAGCAGTGTAGAGTTTTCCATGTTTATACAGATAGCTGTGTAGATATTTCCATGTTAATACAGATAGCGATGTAGATATTTCCATGTTCATACAGATAGCGATGTAGGTATTTCCATGTTCCTACTGATAGCGGTGCAGATATTTCCATGTTTATACAGATAGCGGTCCAGATATTTCCATGTTTATACAGATAGTGGTGTAGATATTTCTATGTTTATAAAGATAGCGGTGTAGATATTTCCTAGTTTATTCAGATAGCAGTGTAGATATTTCCATGTTAATAGAGATAGCGGTGTCGATATTTCCATCTTAATACAGATGGCGGTGTAGATATTTCCATGTTCGTACAGATGCGGTGAAGAAATTTCCATGTTCATACAGATGGCAGTGTAGATATTTCCAAGTTTATAGAGATAGCGGTGCAGTTATTTGCATGTTTATAGAGAAAACTGTGTAGATATTTCCATGTATATGCAGATATCTCTGTAGATATTTCCATGTTCATACAGATAGCGGTGTAGATATTTCCATGTTTATCTAGATGGCGGTGTAGATATATCCATGTTCATACAGATGGTGTTGAAGATATTTCCATGTTCATACAGATGGCTGCGTAGATATTTCCATGTTCATAGAGATGACGGTGTAGATATTTCCATGTTTATAGATAGCGGTGTAGTTATTTCCATGTTTATAGAGATAGCGGTGTAGATATTTCCATTGATATACAGATAACTTCGTAGATATTTCCATGTTCATACAGATAGCGGTGTAGATATTTCCATGTTCATAGAGATGACGGTGTAGATATTTCCATGTTTATAGAGAGCGGTGTAGTTATTTCCATGTTTATAGAGACAGCGGTGTAGATATTTCCATTGATATACAGATAACTTCGTAGATATTTCCATGTTCATACAGATAGCGGTGTAGATATTTCCATGTTCATTCAGATAGCGGGGTAGATATTTCCATGTTCATACAGATAGCAGTGTAGATATTTCCACGTTCTTACAGATAGCAGTGTAGATATTGCCATGTTCATACACATGGCGGTGCAGATATTTCCATGTTCATACAGATGGCGGTGCAGATATTTCCATGTTTACAGACATGGAGGTGTAGATATTTCCATGTTTATACAGATGGCGGTGCAGATATTTCCATGTTTATAGAGATGGCGTTGTAGATATTTCCATGTTTATGGAAATAGCGGTGTAGATATTTCCATGTGTATAGAGATAGCTTTGTAGATATTTCCATGTATGTACAGATAGCTGTGTAGATATTTCCATGTTCATACAGATAGTGGTGTAGATATTCCCAAGTTCATACATATGGCGGTGTAGATATTTCCATGTTCATAGAGATAGCGGTGTAGTTATTTCCATCTTAATTCAGATGGCGGTGTAGTTATTTCCATGTTCCTACAGATGGCGGTGTCGATATTTCCATGTTCATACAGATGGCGGTGTAGATATTTCCAAGTTTATAGAGGTAGCGGTGCAGTTATTTCCATGTTTATATAGAAAGCTGTGTAGATTTTTCCATGTATATGAAGATAGCTCTGCAGATATTTCCATGTTCATACAGATAGCGGTGTAGGTATTTCCATGTTCATCTAGATGGCGGTGTAGATATATCCATGTTCATACAGATGGCAGTGAAGATATTTTCATGTTCATACAGATGGCGGTGTAGATATTTCCATGTTGATACATGTAGTGGTGTAGATATTTCCAAGTTTATAGAGACAGCGGTGTAGATATTTCCACGTTTATAGAAATAGCATTGCAGATATTTCCATGTTTATATAGGTAGCGGTATAGACATTTCCATGTTTATACAGATGGCAGTGTAGATATTTCCGTGTTTATAGCGAAGACGGTGTAGATATTTCCATGTTTATTCAGATAGCGGTGTAGATATTTCCACCTTTATAGATATGGCGGTGTAGAAATTTCCATGTTCATACGGTTGGCGGTGTAGATATTTCCATGTTTATATAGATGGCGGTGTAGATATTTCCATGTTTATACAGATAGCCGTGTAGATATTTCCATGTTTATACAGATAGCGGTGTACATATTTCCATGTTTATACAGATAGTGGTGTAGATATTTCCATGTTTACAGATGGCGGTGTAGATATTTCCATGTTCATACAGATGGCGGTGTAGATATTTCCAAGTTCATACAGATGGCGGTGCAGATATTTCCTTGTTCATACAGATGGCGGTGGATATTTTTCCAGGTTTATAGAGATAGCACTGTAGTTATTTCCATGTTTATAGAGATAGCAGTGTAGAGTTTTCCATGTTTATACAGATATCTGTGTAGATATTTCCATGTTAATACAGATAGCGATGTAGATATTTCCATGTTCATACAGATAGCGATGTAGGTATTTCCATGTTCCTACTGATAGCGGTGCAGATATTTCCATGTTTATACAGATAGCGGTCCAGATATTTCCATGTTTATACAGATAGTGGTGTAGATATTTCTATGTTTATAAAGATAGCGGTGTAGATATTTCCTAGTTTATTCAGATAGCAGTGTAGATATTTCCATGTTAATAGAGATAGCGGTGTCGATATTTCCATCTTAATGCAGATGGCGGTGTAGATATTTCCATGTTCGTACAGATGCGGTGAAGAAATTTCCATGTTCATACAGATGGCAGTGTAGATATTTCCAAGTTTATAGAGATAGCGGTGCAGTTATTTGCATGTTTATAGAGAAAACTGTGTAGATATTTCCATGTATATGCAGATATCTGTGTAGATATTTCCATGTTCATACAGATAGCGGTGTAGATATTTCCATGTTTATCTAGATGGCGGTGTAGATATATCCATGTTCATACAGATGGTGGTGAAGATATTTCCATGTTCATACAGATGGCTGCGTAGATATTTCCATGTTCATAGAGATGACGGTGTAGATATTTCCATGTTTATAGATAGCGGTGTAGTTATTTCCATGTTTATAGAGATAGCGGTGTAGATATTTCCATTGATATACAGATAACTTCGTAGATATTTCCATGTTCATACAGATAGCGGTGTAGATATTTCCATGTTCATAGAGATGACGGTGTAGATATTTCCATGTTTATAGAGAGCGGTGTAGTTATTTCCATGTTTATAGAGACAGCGGTGTAGATATTTCCATTGATATACAGATAACTTCGTAGATATTTCCATGTTCATACAGATAGCGGTGTAGATATTTCCATGTTCATTCAGATAGCGGGGTAGATATTTCCATGTTCATACAGATAGCAGTGTAGATATTTCCACGTTCTTACAGATAGCAGTGTAGATATTGCCATGTTCATACACATGGCGGTGCAGATATTTCCATGTTCATACAGATGGCGGTGCAGATATTTCCATGTTTACAGACATGGAGGTGTAGATATTTCCATGTTTATACAGATGGCGGTGCAGATATTTCCATGTTTATAGAGATGGCGGTGTAGATATTTCCATGTTTATGGAAATAGCGGTGTAGATATTTCCATGTGTATAGAGATAGCTTTGTAGATATTTCCATGTATGTACAGATAGCTGTGTAGATATTTCCATGTTCATACAGATAGTGGTGTAGATATTCCCAAGTTCATACATATGGCGGTGTAGATATTTCCATGTTCATAGAGATAGCGGTGTAGTTATTTCCATCTTAATTCAGATGGCGGTGTAGTTATTTCCATGTTCCTACAGATGGCGGTGTCGATATTTCCATGTTCATACAGATGGCGGTGTAGATATTTCCAAGTTTGTAGAGGTAGCGGTGCAGTTATTTCCATGTTTATATAGAAAGCTGTGTAGATTTTTCCATGTATATGAAGATAGCTCTGCAGATATTTCCATGTTCATACAGATAGCGGTGTAGGTATTTCCATGTTCATCTAGATGGCGGTGTAGATATATCCATGTTCATACAGATGGCAGTGAAGATATTTTCATGTTCATACAGATGGCGGTGTAGATATTTCCATGTTGATACATGTAGTGGTGTAGATATTTCCAAGTTTATAGAGACAGCGGTGTAGATATTTCCACGTTTATAGAAATAGCATTGCAGATATTTCCATGTTTATATAGGTAGCGGTATAGACATTTCCATGTTTATACAGATGGCAGTGTAGATATTTCCGTGTTTATAGCGAAGACGGTGTAGATATTTCCATGTTTATTCAGATAGCGGTGTAGATATTTCCATCTTTATACAGATGGCGGTGTAGATATTTCCTTCTTTATAGAGATAGCGGTGTAGATATTTCCATCTTCATACAGATGGCGGTGTAGATATCTCCATCTTTATTGAGATGGCGGTATAGCTATTTCCATGTTTATAGAGATGGCGGTGTAGATATTTTCATGTTCATACAGATGGCAGTGTATATATTTCCATGTTTATAGAGATGGCGGTGTAGAAATTTCCATGTTTATACAGAGGGCGGTTTAGATATTTCCATGTTTACAGAGATAGTGGTGTAGATATTTCCATGTTGATACACATAGCGGTGGAGAGATTTCAGAGTTTATATTGATAGCTGTGTAGATATTTCCAGGTTTATAGAGATGGCGGTCTGGATATTTCCTTCTTTATACAGATAACGGGGTAGATATTTCCATGTTTATAGAGATAGCGGTGTAGATACTTCCATTTTTATACAGATAGCAATGTAGATATTTCCATGTTCATACAGATAGCGGTGTAGATATTTCCAGCTTTATAGAGATGGCGGTGTAGGTATTTCTATGTTCATACAGACGGCTGTGTAGACATTTCCATGTTTATAGAGATGGCGGCTTAGATTTTTAAATGTTTATACAGATGGCGGTGTAGATACTTCCATGTTTATAGAGATGGCGGTGTAGATATTTCCATGTTTATACAGGGGCGGTTTAGACACTTCCATGTTTACAGAGATAGCGGTATCGATATTTCCACATTGATACACACAGAGGTGTAGATATTTCCAAGTTTATGGAGATAGCGCTGTAGATATTTCCATGTTTATAGAGATAGCATTGTAGATATTTCCATGTTTATACAGATAGCGGTATAGGTATTTCCACGTTTATACAGATGGCGGTGTAGATATTTCCATGCTTATAGAGATAGCATTCTAGATATTTCCATGTTTATAGAGATAGCGTTGTAGTTATTTCCAAGTTTATAGAGATAGCGGTGTAGATATTTCCATGTTTATACACTTAGCTGTGTAGATATTTCCAAGTTTATACAGATAGCGGTGTAGATATTTACACGTTTATAGAGATGGTGGTCTAGATATTTTCTTCTTTATACAGATAGCGATGTAGATATTTCCAAGTTTATACAGATAGCGGTGTAGATATTTACACGTTTATAGAGATGGTGGTCTAGATATTTTCTTGTTTATACAGATAGCAGTGTAGATATTTCCACGTTTATAGAGATGGAGGTGTAGATATTTCCATGTTCATACAGATGGCGGTGTAGATATTTCCAAGTTTATAGAGATGGAGGTGTAGATATTTCCATGTTTATACAGATGGCGGTGCAGATATTTCCATGTTTGTAGAGATAGCGGTGTAGATATTTCCATGTTTATACAGATACTGATGTCGATATTTCCATGTTTACACAGAGAGCGGTGTAGACATTTCCATGTTTACACAGATAGCGTTGTAGATATTTACATGTTTGTAGAGATAGCGGTGTAGTTATTTCCATGTTTATACAGATCGCGGTGAAGATATTTCCATGTTTACACAGATAGCTGTGTGGATATTTCCATGTTTATACAGACAGTGGTGCAGATATTTTCATCTTAAAACAGATGGCGTTGTAGATATTTCCTTGTTCATACAGATGGCGGTGCAGATATTCCCATGTTCATACAGATGGCGGTGTAGATATTTCCATGTTCATACAGATGGCGGTGTAGATATTTCCATGTTTATACTGATGGCGGTGTAGATATTTCCATGTTTATTCAGATAGCGGTGTAGATATTTCCATCTTTATACAGATAGCACTGCAAATATTTCCATGTTTATACCGATGGCGTTATAGATATTTCCTTCTTTATAGAGATAGCGGTGTAGATATTTCCATGTTCATACAGATGGTGTTTTATATATTTCCATCTTTATAGAGATGGCGGTATAGCTATTTTCATGTTTATAGAGATGGCCGGGTAGATATTTTCATGTTCGTACAGATGGCGGTGTAGATATTTCCATGTTGACAGAATTGGCGGTGAAGATATCTCCATGTTTACAGAGATAGCGTTGTAGATATTTCCATGTTTTTACAGATAGCGGAGTAGATATTTCCAAGTTTATTCAGATAGCGGTGTCGATATTTCCATCTTAATGCAGATGGCGGTGTAGATATTTCCATGTTCATACAGATGGCGGTGTAGATATTTCCATCTTTATAGAGATGGCGGTATAGCTATTTCCATGTTTATAGAGATCACGGTGTAGATATTTTCATGTTCTTACAGATGGCAGTATACATATTTCCATGTTTATAGAGATGGCGGTGTAGATATTTCCATGTTTATGCTGAGGGCGGTTTAGATATTTCCATGTTTACAGAGATAGCGGTGAAGATATTTCTATGTTGATACACATAGCGGTGTAGAGATTTCAGAGTTTATAGAGGTAGCGGTGTAGATATTTCCATGTTTATAGAGATGGTGGTCTAGATTTTTCCTTGTTTATACTGATAGCGGAGTAGATATTTCCATATTTATAGAGATGGTGGTCTAGATATTTCCTTGTTTATACAGACAGCAATGTACATATTTCCATGTTCATACAGATAGCGGTGTAGATATTTCCACGTTTATAGAGATGGTGGTGTAGATATTTCCTTGTGTATACAGATAGCGTTGTAGATATTTCCATTTTTATACATATAGCGGTGTAAATATTTCCAGTTTTATACAGATAGCAGTGTAGATATTTCCATGTTTATGGAGATAGCGGTGTGGATATTTCCCTGTTTTACAGATAGCAGTTTAGATATTCCCATGTTTATACAGATAGCGGTGTAGATATTTCCGTGTTTTTAGACAGAGCGGTGTAGTTATTTCCACATTTATACAGATAACGGTGTAGATATTTCCATGTTTATATGGATAGCGGTGTAGATATTTCCATGTATATACAGATAGCGGTGTAGATACTTCCACGTTTATGCAGATGGCAGTGTAGATATTTCCATGTTTATAGAGATGGCGGTGTAGATATTTCCCTGTTTATACAGACAGCGGTGTAGATATTTCCATGTTTATAGTGATAGCGGTGTAGATATTTCCATGTTTATACAGATAGCGGTGTAGATATTTCCGTGTTCATACAGATAGCAGTGTAGATATTTCCATGTTCATACAGATGGCGGTGTAGATATTTCCATGTTCATACAGACGGCAGTGTAGATATTTCCATGTTCATAGATATGGCGGTGTAGATATTTCCATGTTCATACAGACGGCGGTGTAGATATTTCCATGTTCATACAGATGGCAGTGGAGATATCTTCATCTTTATATAGATAGCGGTGTAGATATTTCCATGTTTATACAGATGGCGGTGTTGATATTTCCACCTTTATAGAGATAGCGGTGTAGATATTTCCATGTTCATACAGATGGTGGTTTAGATATTTCCATGTTTATAGAGATGGCGGTGTAGATATTTCCATGTTTATACAGATGGCGGTGTAGTTATTTCCATGTTTATAGAGATGGTGGTGTAGATATTTCCATGCTTGTACAGGTAGCGGTGAAGATATTTCCATATTTATACAGGTAGCGGTGCAGATATGTGAGTTCATTAAACCTCTTCTTCTTTATAAATTACCCTGTCTTGGGTATGTCTTTATCAGCAGCTTGAACATTGACTAATACACTCACTATCCATGAATGATACACTTTTAGCCCATTTGCATTGTTATAAAGAAATACCAGAGGCTGGGTAATTTATAAAGAAATGAGGTTTATCTGGCTCCTTGTTCTGAAGGCTGTACGTGTAGCATAGTACTGGCACCTGCTTCCAGGGAGGGCCTCAGGAACCTTCCAATCATGGTGGAAAGTGAAGGGAAACCAGCATATCACATGGTGAGAGAGGAAGAAAGAGAGACAGGGAGGAGGTGTCAGTCTCTTTTAAACAACCAGATATCGCATGAACTCACAGGGTAAGAACTCATTCATTACCAAGAGGACAGCACCAAGCCATTCAGGAGGCATCTATCTCCAACATTGGGGATCACATTTTAACGTGAGATTTGAAGGGGACAAACATCCAAACTATGTCAGATACCAAAGCTGACAATGCTTAGGATCTTTAGCTGTTCCAGGTCCTGGGAAAAGGGAGAGAGTTAGCTTCCCTCGTTTATGCTGTGCTACTGCATATTATATTAGTAATTATTGTTCTCTAAAGGTTCTTAAAAGCAAATAAACAAATGCAAGGCAAAACATATGAAATGCAAGGCAAAACATACGAAATGCAAGGCAAATGCATTAAAAACTTTTGAGTGTTAATATATAGATTTTATTTTATCTTTTTAATTTCTTTTCCTTAACCAAATAGATTATGTAGTTTTGATTAACTATCCATGAAATAGCTCTGCCTTCATAGAATTTCCCATGAATAATTATTTGTGGAGACTTTTGTGTGTGACCCAAATCCTCCCTCAAAACTGAAGTTTGCCCAGCTATTGGGAATGTTGGCAAATCATGCCTCTCAGCTGATTCTCTCCAGAATTTATTCTCAGGAGATCTAATTAATAACTTGTCAAGCTGATGTCCATCCTTGGGGCAACTCGTATCTGAAGAATGGCCAGTGAAAGGTATTAAAACTCCATACTCCTGCCTCAATTTAGGGCAACTCTGAAGGGTCACCCCAGCTTCTCAGCTCCCCCTTGAGATTAGCTGAGGTATTTGTTGCGACTGCCTCACATCTCAACTCCCTTTATCCAATTCAGCTTTTTCGCCACAGTTGTTGGTTCCTAGGATTTTACCCAGTTAAATGTTCTCTACACAAATCTCTATCTCAAATCTGCTTTACAGGGAATGTGGCCTCAGACAGGTTTTCATTAGGTTCTGGACATAACTCTCATTACTCATTGATATGATTCGGCTGTGTCTCCGGCCGAATCTCACCTTGATTGTAATTATCCCCGCATGTCAAGGATGGAGTCAGGTGGAGATAATTGAATCATGGGGGCGGGTTCCCCCTACTGTTCTCCTGGTAGCGAATAAGTCTCACGAGATCTGATGGTTTTCAAATGGGAGTTTCCCTACACAAGCTTTCTTCTCTGCTACCATTTAAGATGTGCCTTTGCTTCTTTTTTGCCTTCTGCCGTGACTGTGAGGCCTCCCCAGCCATGTGGAATTGTGAGTTCATTAAACCTCTTTCCTTTATAAATTACCCGGTCTTGGGTAGGACTTTATTAGCAGCATGAGAACAAACTAGTACAGTCTGTTCTATAAGCCCAAGTCGGATCACAGAGTCCCGCTTTCTGTTTCTTTTTTTTTCTAGCCCATATTTCTACTAAAACTTGACTCATATAGACTCAAAACAAAATAATTAAGAATGGCTAATATTTATTTAATATTTTATACGTGTCAGGTACTGTATTTTGTAACTTATCTTTTAATAATCTTTCCAAATCTCTAAAAGGAGAATTCTGCTTTTTTATAGAGAAAATAAGGATGGCTCTGAAAATGTTAGTAGTAGGGGAAGCAGGGTGAGGGACATAGGGGGCACTTTGTGTTATTTGTGCATTTTACCATCAGTCTAAAATCAGATCAAAATAAAAATTTAAAAAATGAGTAGTAGAAGCAGGTTGTTAAGATTTTCAGTGTGACTCTAGAATTTTTTTGTTTGTTGTTTGTTTTGGAGTGTAGTGGTATTATCTCTGCTCACTGCAACCTCCACTTCCCAGGCTCAAGCAATTCTCCCCCTCAGTCTCCCAAGTAGCTCGGATTATAGGTGCCCGCCCCCACACCCAGCTAATTTTTGTATTTTTTTTTTTAGTAGAGATAGGGTTTCAGCATGTTGGCCAGGCCAGTCTCCAACTCCTGACTTCAAGTCATCCACACGCCTCAGCCTCCCGAAGTGCTGGGATTATAGGCATGAGCCACCACTCCTGGCCCAAAGTTCATATTTTAACTACTAACCTAAATTATTTTAAAAACAAAAGTCTCCTTGGACTCAAACCAGGTCAGAGTGACATGATCATGTGCCTGTTTTGTGCAGGGTGAAGTGAGATTATTATCTAGGAAATAGCTGAAATGTCTTGTTGTGGGCATAAATATTTCATATAAATTCTAAGCTTCATATTAGCACTTAGATTATAATTATCTAAAGAATAGAGAACAATTTCATATAATTTTCAGTGTATCAGGCGAATCAAAAGTATACATACAAGCATGCAGATGAATTTCAGTGAATATAGTGGTGACAATGCTCAACAGAATATGTGTCCCCCACCCCAACCCTGCTTCTTGCTCTTTCACTGTCCTGAAGATAGAACAAAATGGTTCAGGCATCCAGCTTGTCCCCTCCACACTTCACACTTTTACTTAATAGCAGCTTATCTTTAACACTTTGTCATCTTTAAGATGTTGCTAATTCTTTCTGGTAGATCCCAGGACTGAGGATGAGGAAGAATGATTTTATTTAAATAAGGTTGCTTAATTAAAAAACAATTTTTTTAGTTTTAAAATATTTTCATTATTTTATAAAATGTTTGTGGGTACAAAGGAGGTTTATATATTTGTGGGGTACATGAGATGTTTTGATACAGGCATGCAGTGTGAAATAATCACATCATGAGGAATGGGCTTTCCATCCCCTCAAGCATTTATCCTCTGAGTTAAAAACTATTCAATTGGCTGGGTGCGGTGGCTCACGCCTGTAGTCCCAGCTCTTTGGGAGGCCGAGGTGGGCGGATCGCCTGAGGTCAGGAGTTTGAGACCAGCCTGGCCAACATGATGAAACCCCATCTCTACTAAAAATACAAAAATTAGCCAGGTGTGGTGGCGAGTGCCTGTCATCCCAGCTACTCGGGAGGCTGAGACAGGAGAATCATTTGAACCTGGGAGGTGGAGGTTACAGTGAGCCGAGATCATGCCATTGTACTCCAGCCTGAGTGACAAGAGTGAAACTCCATGTCAAAAACAAACAAAAATCAATTACATTCTTTAAGTTATTAAAATTAAACATTGTAAATGATTTTTTTTTCCCAAAGCTTTTTCAAAGAAAAAAAAAAGTAGAAGCAAAGACATTTTCTACTGATTTCCAGCATGGTGACTCTGTATTTCTAGCATGTGTTAAGGTGAAAAATTGATTTTATGTTTAATACAAAACATAGCATAATGTAATGAAAAGCAAGATTGTAATGATAAAGGAAAATAACACTAGTGCTAATTTTTTCAATTTGAAGCATTGGATTAAAATGAATTAGGTTATATTCCAACATGTTTATATTGAATTTCTTTTTTCTCCAATTGGCTTCTTTTTATTAATGGGGGAGTGTTGCATTTGTATAAGGTTTCCCTATTATATTCAATTGTTTTGAGATGCTTTTAATATGAAGTTTTTATGTTTTATTTTTGATGTATACATGTTATGCTTTTATGCTGAATTTGATAATTGGTGCTGTATGTGCAAAACAAATTTAATTTCCCAGCTTTTATTTTTTAAAGCCTTGGGAAGAAACATAATAAAGTAGAAATAGTATCAAGACAGGAGTTAGAATACCTGGATTCTAAAATTTAAATTAAATTAGGATCTAGTGACATTATAGGTGTTCCTTGATCTTCTGATGACCTGATTCCTCAAAAGAAAAATAAAATAATCTATAAATTGTTTCTAATTCTAAAACTCTATCAATCCTATTTTTAAAATTATAATTAGTTGAACTCTATAAGGTCACAAAAATCCCTATTAAGAAACTAAAATAAAATTTTATCATATCTTAAAAATACTCTGATCTTTTTTTATATGCTGACATGAATTCTAATTATTTTTGAGCCCCTAAAAAACATTTAAGATCACAGTTTATGTTTTATTATTGACTTTCAGATAATTAACATTTTACTGATAGATATGAACAAATCTACTCTAACAGAGATAGTCATTAGTTTATTTCTCTCTTTTCAGTATCAATAAAAAGTATCGATTTACCAATAACAATGAATTAATTGCCTGAAATAAATGAAACGTAAGCAGCAAAAGTGAACCTTTTAGTATAACTCTTCTTGTAAACATTGACTTAGTTCAAAGGGAGCTTATCTTTAAAAAAAAGCGCTAATTCATGTCTATTGGTATAGACATAATCTTTTGTTCCTTGAAAATAGATCCTACTATACTCCAGACACTATGCCACTTGGTGCAGATATTAACACAAATAGCAGGTGATCATTGTCCTCATGGAGTTTATTTTAAAGAGAACAAAGTGAGACAAAGGCACACAAGCAAAGAACTACAATACAAAGGGGATGGCATCTGACTCAGCATGGAGGTGTCACGGAAGGTGTTGTTTTGCTTAGGTTTTGAAGTGTGGGTAGGAGATGGCCCATGTTGAGAGTGGGAACTGGGAATTAAAAAGATGAGGAGGTCTCTGCAAATCTACATGGATGGGAAGTAGCATGCTGATGTGGGAAACAACTAAAAAGTTCCAGAATGCATGGTTTATAAAGCGTGAGTCAGAGAGGGCTAGACCAGTAGCCAGATCAAGGATATCTCAGATGTTATAGTCATGAATTAGTGCATTGACCTGCAGGCCATGGGAGTCACTGAAGGTTTCAGTCAGGTAAGTGAGCTGATCAGAACAGTCCTTTAGATAGGCCGCTCTTTTGGCTGTAAGGGGGACACGTTTGAAGTAGGGCTATAGCTAAAAATATACAGACACTTCCTCTTGTCTACAGCCCTGCTGGCATCTGTTGTATTTTGACTTTTTAATAATAGCCATTCCAACCGGTATGAAATGTTATCTCATTGTGTTTTGATTTGCATTTTTCTGATGATTAGTGATTCTAACCATTTTTTTTCGTGTATTTGTTGGCCATTTGTATATGTTCTTTTGAGATGAGTTTGTTCATGTCCTTTGCCCATTTTTTAATTGGGTTATTTTTTTTCTAATTGATTTAAGTTCCCTGTAGATTCTGGATACTAAAAAACAAACAAAAACCAGAAGTAAATAAATTCTCAGGACACACACACCGACACCCACACCCACAGAGAGAGAGAGAGAGAGAGAGAGAGCGCCTAGGTAAGAGGCCACCAACCACCAGGGTCTAAACTGGGAACACTTTTTAGTACAGAATGAATGGAAAGGATTCATGAAATATCTAGAAAGTAACGTTAATGAGATTTACATGTATGGAGTGAATGAGGAGAAACAGGGATCATTCAGGATTCTGGTAGGGATAACAGGGGGAGCCATTAGTTGAAATTTTGAAGTGGGAGAAGGAGAGGCAGTTTTAGGGAGAAAGATGAGTTGTTTTTTAGGTATTTCAAACCCTTGAAGCTTCTATGGGACATCGAAGTGGAAATAACAGTCTGTGGGTTGGGACAATAAAGAAAGAAATTGGTTGAAGACTAGGGGAAGAGTATAGAGCAAAGAAATATTTAAGATAATAAACATAGAGAGATAGCTGAAAATGTGGGACTGGATTACAAAGGAAGAGTGATTTAGTTATGAAGCCCAAGGGCTGACAGGAATGGGTGACTACTCGAGGAGTTCATATGCATCTGTTATTGTATGAATAAAAAAAATTATCTATTCCTTCCTAAAGATATCTTCAACCTGTTTTTGGATACATATGGGCACTGCTTTTCATTCTCTTAGCCCCATTTCTTATTTTAGCCTCTGCTGTAGCAATCAGTTCTGCACAGGCTTTGACCCAGGCTTTGACTAGTTGGTGCAGGTGTGATATGACACTTACCTGGAATGGCCCACAGTTTGTGGCTGCTCTCACTTAAGCAGGTGGGATGCTCATGTAGGTGTAACCTAGAAGCTTGGTAGAGTTTATGCCCATGGGGCAACCTGTGACCACTCAAAAATAAAGCCCTTTCCTCCTCCCAGATTGAGGAGTCTTGCATTATGTAATAAAACTCCTTAGAAGGCCTATTAGGTTCCAGTACAGCATTAGGCAACTTGATAAGGTATCCCATCATCAGCCTTCCTTTCTTCCCTCATTCCTCTGCCTCTCACTCTTTCTTCCTAAGTTAACTTCTTAGATAAAATGCCAACTTTCTATATTTTGTTTCACATCAGGGAAAATAATTGTATATCCCATTTCAAAAGCACATAAAAAGGTTACTGTATAGAAAATTTGTCTTTAATAGATTAAGGTGTAATTTTCCAAATACTTTAAAATTTTATTTCAGATACGTTTTTCATTTTTATAAGCTTCATCTAAAAGCAGAGTTCACCTAAGAATATACCTAAGAGCATATTACATAGAATATATTTTATATTTCAGTAGTTTAGCTAGGATTCTTTCAAAATTGAGAGGATCTACAAATATTTCTAACACATTAGTTTTCAGTCTTAAGGCTGAGTCAAGAACAAAGCTCCTAAACTTTGCATTGGTGATTGAGAACATTTTAAAATTGTTATTTAATTCATTAATTTATTTTTAAAAAATTTTCACATTGTAATCATATAGATTTATAGGATACAATTTGATGTTTCAATGAATATGTATGTTGTCTAATGATCCAATAAGGATAGTTAGTGTATTAATTACCTCATGCATTTATCATTTCTTTTTAATAAGAAATTTCAAAATCCTTTCTTCTAGATACTTTGTAATATACAATACTTTACTTTTAACTATAGTCACCCTGCTTTGCAAAGAACACTTCAACTTATTCTTCCTATATAATTGTGATTTCATAACTGTTAACCAATCTATCTCCATTTTGCCCTCCCCACTTCTTCCTCACTGTTTGGTAACCACTATTCTACTCTATTTCTCTATTAACATTTTTTTTTAAGATTCCACATATGAGAGAGATCATGCGGTATTTGCTTTCTGTGTCTGGCTTATTTCACCTAACATTGTATCCTACAGGGTCATCCATGTTGTTGCAACTGGCAGAATTTCATTCTTTTTTTATTGCTGAATAGTATTTCATTGTGTATGTGTCCATATATATATATATTATATATAATAATATGTATAATTATAATTACAAATAAAATTATATATAATTATAATTAATTTTATGTATAATTATAATTACACATAAAATTATATATAATTATAATTATAATTATATAAAATTATATATATAATAATAATATATATTATATGTAATATATAATATACATAACGTATATTATATATAATATACATAACGTATATTATATATAATATACATAACGTATATTATATATAATATACATAACGTATATTATATATATTATACATAATATATATTATATATATTATACATGATATATATTATGTATAATATACATGATATATATTATACATAATATACATGATATATTATATATAATATACATAATATATATTATGTATAATATACATAATATATATTATATATATATAATTCACTTCTTTGTTTTTAGACACATAGGTTGATTCCATATCTGATTATTAGAAATAGTGCTACAGTAAACATAAGAGTGCAGATATTTTTCAAACACAGTGATTTCATTTCCTATGGATATATACCCAGTAGTGGGATTGCTGGGTTATGTGATCGAATAATTGTTTTTTTGTTTTTTTTTTATTTTTTAGCAAACTTCCATAAAGTTTTGCTTAATGGTTGTACTAGTTTACAACTCCATCAACAGTGTGTAAGTGTTCCCTTTTCTCCACTTCCTTGCCAACTCTTGTTATCTTTTCCCTTTTTGGTAATAGCCATTCTAATGGGTGAACTGGTATCTCATTGTGGTTTTGATTTGCATTTCCCTGATGGTTAGTGATGTTGAACATGATTTTATTATATATTCGTCTTGACCATTTCTATATTTTCTCTTGTGGCATGTCTTTTAGTTTATTTTGTCCTTTTTTTTTTTTTTTTTTGAGAAGGAGTCTTGCTCTGTTGCCCAAGCTGGAGTACAGTGGTGCAATCGGGGCTCACGGCAACCTCCATCTCCCTCTTTCAAGCAATTCCCCTGCCTCAGCCTGCTGAGTAGCTGGGGTTACAGGCACACGCCATCATGTTTGGCTAAATTTTTGTATTTTTAGTAGAGAAATGATTTCACCATATTGGTCAGGCTGGTCTCAAACTCCTGACCTCAGGCAATCCACCTGCCTCAGCCTCCCAGTTTTGCCCATTTTTAAATAAGTTTTTTATGTTTTTGCTGTTGAGTTGTTTAAGTTTCTTATATAATCTGGGCCTTAACTCCTTAGCAGATGTATAGTTTGCAAATATTGTATCCCATTCTGTAAGTTGTTTTTTCACTCTGTTAAGTTTCCTTTGCTGTGCAAAAGCATTTTAGTTTGATGAAACCCCATTTATCTATTTTTGCTTTTGTTGCCTGTGCTTTTGACGTCTCATTTAAAAAATCCTTGTACAACCCAAAGTTATAGAGAATTTCCCACATGTTATCTTCTAGTAGTTTTTCATAGTTTTCAATCTTACCTTTAGGTCTTTAATTGCATTTGAGTTGATTTTGTATAAGGTAAAAGATAGGGGTCTAATTTCATTATCCCACATATAAATATCCAATCTTCTCAGTACCATTTAATGAAGACACTGTCTTTACCTTTGTGTGTGCTCTTGACTCCTTTTTTGAAAATCAGTTGACTTTAGGTATGAGAATTTATTTCTGAGCTGTATATTCTCTTCCATTGGTCTATGTGTTTGCTTTATGGCAGTGCCATGCTGTTTTGCTTACTATGGCTTTGTAGTATATTTTGAAGTCAGGTAGTGTGGTGCCTCCAGCTTTGTTATTTTTGCACAGGATTGCTTTGGTTATTTGGGGTCTTTTCTGGTTTCATACAAATTTTAGGGTACTTTTTTCTATTTCTGTGAAGAATTTCATTGTTATTTTGATAGGGATTGCATTGAATCTGTAGGACATTTTGTTAGTATGGTCATTTCAATAGTATCAATTCTTCCATTCCATGAGTATATAGTGTCCATTTTTTGTGTATCGTAAATTTTTCCATCAGTGTGTTATAGTTTTCATTGAAGAGATCTTTCATGACCTTGATTAAATTTATCTGCAGATTTCTTGGTAGCTATTGTAAATGGAATTCCTTTCTTGATGACTTTTTCAGATAGTTCACTATTAGTGTATAGAAACACCACTGAATTTTCTGTGTTGATTTTGTATACTACAACTTTACTGAATTTATTTATGATTTCTAGTAGTTTTTGGTCAAGTCTTTAGGGTTCTCACTCTATATAAGTATATATAGAAAGAACCCTAAAGAGAGAGAGATCATATATATCTATATGATCATATATATAGATGTATACATATGTATGTGAGATCACATTTTCTACAAACAGAAACAATCTGACTTCCTTCTTTCCAGTTTGGATCCCTCTTATTTATTTCTTTTGTCTAATTGCTCTGGCTCTGACCTCCAGTACTATGCTAAATAGAAGTGGTAGAATTTGACATCCTTGTCTTCCTCCATATCATAGAGGAAAAGCATTTAACTATTCACCATAAATAAGATGTTAGCTGTGGGTTTGTCACATATGGCCTTTACTGCGTTGAGGTACACTCCTATACCTACTTTCTTGACAGTTTTTATCATAAACGAATGTTGACTTTTGTCAAGTGTTCTTTTTGCATCTGTTGAAATGATCACATGGTTTTTGTTTTTCTTTCTATTGTGGTGGTGTATCATATTTACTGATTTGTGCATGTTAAGCCATCCTTTCATCCCTGGGATGAATCCCACTTGATTATAGTGAATACTCTTTTTAGTGTGCTGTCGAAGTCAGTTCACTTGTATCTTGTTGAGAATTTTTGTATCTATGTTCTCCAGGAATATTGGCCTGTTATTTTCATTTTGTGCATGTCTTTGTCTGGTGTTAGAATCAGGATATTGCGAGCCTCATAAGATGAGTATGGAAGTATTCCTTCCTCATTACTTTTGTGGAAAAGTTTGTGGAGAATTGGTAGTTATTCTTTAACTGTTTGGTAGAATTCAGCAGTGAAGACATCAGGTCCTGGGTGTTGGTTGTTGTTGTTGTTGTTTTGATGGAAGATGTTTTATTATTGATTCAATTTCCAAACTCATTATTGATGTGTTCAGATGTTATATTTCCTCACAATTTAATCTGGGTAGTTGTATGTGTGCAGAAATTTATTCATTTTATTCTACATTATCAAATTTGTTGGCATATAGTTATGAGTAATGTCTTACAATCCCTTATATTTCTGTGGTGTATCAGTTGTAATGTCTCCTTTTTCATCTTTTATTTATTTGAATTTTCTCTCCTTTTGTCTTAGTTTAGCTAAAGGTTTGTCAGTTTTACCTTTACACTTTGTCTTATTTATCTTTTGAAATATTTTTTAGTGTCTGTTTCCTTTATATCTGCTGTGAGCTTTATTATTTCCTTCCTTCTACCAATTTTGGGTTTAGTTTGTTTTTGATGTTCTAGTTACTTGAAGTGTATAATTTTGCTTTGTGATTTGAAAATCTTTCTTCATTTTTGTTGTAGGCTTTTATTGCTATAAATTTCCCTCTTAGAACTGCTTTTGCTACGTTCCATAGGTTTGGGTATGTTGGATTTTCATTCTTACTTGTCTCAGCGACTTTTGAAATTTTCCTATTAATGTCTTAATGAGACCTATTGATTTCTTGGGTGCATGCTATTTAATTTCCATGTTTTTATAAAATTTCCAAGGGCTTTCCTGTTGTTGATTTCTGGCTTTATATCACTGTCATCAGAAAAGATACTTCATATGATATCTGTCTTCTTAAGTTTGTTAAGACTTATTATGTGTCATAATGTATGATTGGTCCTAGAGAATGTTTGGTGTACAGTTGAGAATAATTTGTATTCTGCAGCTGTTGGATGATGTATTAGTCTGTTTTCATACTGCTGATAAAGACATACCCGAGACTGGGTAATTTACAGAGAAAAAGAGGTTTAGTGGACTCATAGTTCCACGTGGCTGGGGAGGTCTCCCAATCATGATGGAAGGCGAAAGGCACATCTTACATGGTAGCAAACAAAATAGAATTGAGAACCAAGTGAAAGGGTTCCCCCTTATAAAACCATCAGATCTTGTTAGACGTATTCACTACCACAAGAACAGTATGGGGGAAACCGCCCCCATGATTCAATTATCTCCCACTGGTTCCCTCCCACAACATGTATGAATTATGGGAGCTATAATCAAGATGAGATTTCGGTGGGGATATACAGCCAAACCATATCAGGTGAGATCTTCTTTACCTGCTAGGTCCATTTGGTCTATGGTATAGTTTGAGTCTGTCATTTTTTGGTTGATTTTCTCTTCATATAATCTGTCCATTTTTAAAGTGGAGTGTTGAAATTTCCTACTAATATTGTATTGCAGTCAATTTCTACCTTTAAATCTAATATTTGCTTTATATATCTGGTTGTTCTGGTGTTGGGTACATATATAGTTACACCTAAGTAATATATATGTTATGTCCTCTTATTGAATTGGGCCTTTTATCATTTCATTATACAGCGACATTCTTTTTTTATATAGTTTTTTTATTTAAAGCCTTTTAAAATATGACATGACTGTGGCTACTCCTGCTTGCTTTTCATTTGTTTGCATAAAATATATTTTTCCATCTCTTCACTTTCAGTCTATTTATCTTTAATAGTGAGGTAAGTATCATGTAGGCAGCATATAGGTGGGTTTTGCTATCTGAATCCATTCATCCACTTTATATCTTTTAACTAGAGTTTAATCCACTTCTATTCAAGTTTATTATTGATAAATTAGGACTTCCTTCTACCATTTCATTAGTTGTTTTTTAGATTACTTGTTCACTTCTTCCTTTCTTATTGTTTATCTCTCTAGTTTGGTGGTTTTCTGTGGTGCTAAGCTTTGTTTCTTTTCCCTTTTTTGGTGTGTGTGTGTGTATCTGCTGTAATTTATTTCTTTCTGGTTAGTGAAACTAACATACAGTGTCCTGTATTTGTAACAGACTATTTTACACTGATAACAACTTAACTTCTGTCACATAAAAATACTCTTGACTTCTCCTCCCCTCCACACACACAATTTATATTTTTGTTACGTTACATTGCATCTTTATGAATGGTAGACTCAATGGAACATAGGATCTATGTCACAACTAAATCAATTATTTAATGGCAGCATTAAAGCAGGCCAAAGAATGTGAAAAACTGGTGTGGGTGTATTTAACTTTTTAAAAACTATGTTTCATAATGTTTTCATTAAAAAGTCTTTATCAGTTTGCTAATGCCTAATTTTTACAACCAGCCACCATAGATTTTACAGGATAAATATATTATTTCAGTGGTAATTGAAGCAGAATTTTTGTTGCTCTTCTTACCCTTAGAGATTGTGTATTATCCTCAGACGTAATTCTTTGATTTTTTTTCTTTTCATGTTGTTACACATAGTTACCAACAATCAACGTGAGAATAACCTTTGAATATTTTCAAGCATTAAGATTTGTTTATACAGCTGCACAATTAGACAACAAACACTCTTGGGTCTTTACCTCTCAGCATACACCTGATTATTAACTTAAAGGTATGATGGGAAAAGTATCAATTTTTCTTGGTCACCTAGATTTAGAAATATGTAATAACTATAAGCTTGGGTCTGCTTCTTCAGAAGCCTAGGAAGTGGAGTGATGGTTCTCTGAAGAGGCTGGAAACAAAGTATGTGTTTGCAGAAGGCTTAATAGAATATGTTGAGACATAGGCCATTAACACAAAAGTGAAAGAAATGCAAAAAATGTATGAAAGTAAGGATTTGAGAAGGGAAATTTTATTTTTAAGTCTAAGATTCCTATGAATTATATGAAAGTAAATGTCCTATCCTTAAAATTAGCCAAAGGAAGCACTTTACTTATCAATATGATATGACTTTTCATACTCTTATCTAAAGATATCCTAAACTAAGATCCAGTTTTCTAAGAAAAGACTTTTTACTCATGCTTTAAAGCATGCTAGATGATTCCTACCACATCACATAATGTTGTTTACATGTATGATTTAAACTGCATTTATTCTTCAACTCACTGGTTCCTTAGGCTTCTTATCTTTCCTTGCACGCTTAGATAATTTTATGTAAAATTGATTTTTAGAAGTTTAGTTGCTGGGCGTAGTGGCTGTCACCTGTAAACCCAGTACTTTGGGAATTCAAGGCAGGTGGATTTCTTGAGTCTTGGAGTTTGAGGCCTGCCTGGGAAAGATGACAAACCCCATTTGTACAAAAATAAAAATATTAGCTGGATATGGTGGCACATGCCTGTGGTCCCAGCTACTCCAAGGCTGAGGTGGGAGGATGACTTGAGTCCGAGAGGCAGAGGTGTGAGCCAAGATCATGCCCTGCTCTTCAGCCTGGGCAAAGAAGCCAGACCCTGTTTCAAAAAAAAAAATCTAGTGAGATTTGATTTCTATTTCTATGTGATTCAAAACTAGGAGAGCTTCAAGGCTAATGACTATTAAAAAATGGCCATTGCTACTTGCATTTTCTATGAAGCCAGCATACACAGCAACGTGCAACCTAAAAACCAAGCTATTTAATATGTAGCTTAGATTTCAGGTTTGATTGTCTTTGAGGTTTGATTATTGCAGAGATCAATTGCCAGACCAAATATAGACTAATTCTGTATTTGGTCTTTTTATCATATGAAACATCCCAGCCTTGGGTATAAATTAAGAGCAAGTACGGATGTTTATACCGACAGCGGTGTAGATATTTCCATGTTTATACAGATAGCGGTGTAGATATTTTCATGTCTATACAGATAGCGGTGTGGATGTTTCCATGTTTATACAGATAGTGGTGTAGATATTTCCATGTTTATAGAGATAGCGGTGTAGATATTTCTATGTTTCTACAGATAGCGTGGTAGATATTTCCATGTTTATAGAGACAGCGGTGTAGATATTTCTATATTTATAGAGATAGCGGTGTAGTTATTTCCATGTTTATACAGATAGCGGTGTAGATATTTCCATGTTTATACAGGTAGCAGTGTAGATATTTCCATGTTTGTACAGGTAGCGGTGAAGATATTTCCATATTTATACAGGTAGCGGTGCAGATATGTGAATTCATTAAACCTCTTTTTCTTTATAAATTACCCAGTCTTGGGTATGTCTTTATCAGCAGCATGAAAATTGACTAATACACTCACTGTCCATGAATGATACTCTGTTAGCCCATTTGCATTGTTATAAAGAAGTACCTGAGGCTGGGTAATTTATAAAGAAATGAGGTTTATTTGGCTCCTTGTTCTGAAGGCTGTACATGAAGCATAGTACTGGCACCTGCTTCCAGGGAGGGCCTCAGGAACCTTCCAATCATGGTGGAAGGTGAAGGGAAACCAGCATATCACATGGTGAGAGAGGAAGCAAGAGAGACAGGGAGGAGGTGTCAGTCTCTTTTAAACAACCAGATATCGCATGAACTCACAGGGTAAGAACTCATTCATTACCAAGAGGACAGCACCAAGCCATTCAGGAGGCATCTATCTCCAACATTGGGGATCACATTTTAACGTGAGATTTGAAGGGGACAAACATCCAAACTATGTCAGATACCAAAGCTGACAATGCTTAGGATCTTTAGCTGTTCCAGGTTCTGGGAAAAGGGAGAGAGTTAGCTTCCCTCGTCTATGCTGTGCTACTCCATATTATATTGGTAATTATTGTTCTCTAAAGGTTCTTAAAAGCAAATAAACAAATGCAAGGCAAAACATTTGAAATGGAAGGCAAAACACAAGAAATGCAAGGCAAATGCATTAAAAACTTTTGAGTGTTAATATATAGATTTTATTTTATCTTTTTAATTTCTTTTGCTTAACCAAATAGATTATGTAGTTTTGATTAACTGGCCATGAAATAGCTCTGCCTACATAGAATTTCCCATGAATAATTGGTTGTGGAGACTTTTGTGTGTGACCCAAATCCTCCCTCAAAACTGAAGTTTGCCCAGCTATTGGGAGTGTTGGCAATTCATGCCTCTCAGCTGATTCTCTCCAGAATTTATTCTCAGGAGATCTAATTAATAACTTGTCAAGCTGATGTCCATCCTTGGGGACAACTCGTATCTGAAGAATGGCCAGTGAAAGGTATTAAAACTCCATACTCCTGCCTCAATTTAGGGCAACTCTGAAGGGTCACCCCAGCTTCTCAGCTCCCCCTTGAGATTAGCTGAGGTATTTGTGGTGACTGCCTCACATCTCAACTCCCTTTATCCAATTCAGCTTTTTCGCCACAGTTGTTGGTTCCTAGGATTTTACCCAGTTAAATGTTCTCTACACAAATCTCTATCTCAAATCTGCTTTACAGGGAATGTGGCCTCAGACAGGTTTTCATTAGGTTCTGGACATAACTCTCATTAGTCATTGATATGATTCGGCTGTGTCTCCGGCCGAATCTCACCTTGATTGTAATTATCCCCGCATGTCAAGGATGGAGTCAGGTGGAGATAATTGAATCATAGGGGCGGGTTCCCCCTACTGTTCTCCTGGTAGCGAATAAGTCTCACGAGATCTGATGCTTTTAAAATGGGAGTTTTCCTACACAAGCTTTCTTCTCTGCTACCATTTAAGATGTGCCTTTGCTTCTTTTTTGCCTTCTGCCGTGACTGTGAGGCCTCCCCAGCCATGTGGAATTGTGAGTTCATTAAACCTCTTTCCTTTATAAATTACCCGGTCTTGGGTAGGACTTTATTAGCAGCATGAGAACAAACTAGT
The DNA here is from genome assembly GCF_029281585.2 of Gorilla gorilla gorilla. Classification (NCBI taxonomy): domain Eukaryota; kingdom Metazoa; phylum Chordata; class Mammalia; order Primates; family Hominidae; genus Gorilla; species Gorilla gorilla. The sequence goes on along the minus strand of NC_073239.2, from coordinate 1,295,854 downwards.
ACAGTCTGTTCTATAAGCCCAAGTCGGATCACAGAGTCCCGCTTTCTTTTTTTTTTTTCTAGCCCATATTTCTACTAAAACTTGACTCATATAGACTTAAAACAAAATAATTAAGCATGGCTAATATTTATTTAATATTTTATACGTGTCAGGTACTGTATTTTGTAACTTATCTTTTAATAATCTTTCCAAATCTCTAAAAGGAGAATTCTGCTCTTTTATAGAGAAAATAAGGATGGCTCAATCTTTTGATTTTTATTACAAGCTTTATTTTGTATAACATATAATAAACTAAAAATATTGAAAGTTTAGAAACCATCAGCACACAATCGAGGTGATGGAAATATACTTCACCTCCAGTTTCCTGATGCCTCTTTATAATACATTTCTCTGGCCCCTCATTCCTGGCCCTTAAAAACCACCAAACTGCTTTCTGTCACTGGACAGTAATTTATACAGTCAAAAAATGTATATAAATACAATTTTACACTATGCACTTTTTTGTCTGACATTTTGTGTTTTTTTCTCTGCATGTTTTACCTCTAGAGTCTGCCTTGTTTCACTTAGTATAATTATTTTGAGATTCATTCATGTTATAGTATGTATCCATAATTAATTCGGATAAAGCAAGTTAATTCATTAATGTATTGATTGATATTTAGACTGTTTCTAGTTTGGGCTATTATGAATACATGTGCTATGAACATTTGTGTTGATATCATTATATGAACACCTACTTTTATCTCTCTTGGGTAAATACCCAGGAGTGCAATGGCTGAGTCTTACGGCAGAAGTATGTTTAACTTTTTAAGGGACTCTTGAACTGTTTTTCAAAGGTTACACTTTTTTGTATTCCCATCAGCAGTGTATGAGAGTTTCAGCTTCTCCACATCCAAGCCAGTGCTTGGCTATTATCAGTCATGCTAATCTTAGCTATTTAAAAATAGATAGTGGCGTCTCATTTTGGTTTTAATTTGCATTGCCCTAAGCATTAATTATGTTGAGCATATGTGCTTATTTACCAAACAAATGTCTACTTTGAAATGTCTGTTCCAGTCTTTCACCCAAGTTTTAAATGGGGTTGTTTGTTTTTCATTATTAAATTTTGAGCTTTTAAAATATATTTTTGATGCAAGCCTTTTATCAGATATATGAGTTGCAAATATTTTCTCCCAGCCTGCAGCTTGTCTTTTCAGTCTCTTAATAGATTCTTTTGAAGAGCAGATCCTTTTTTTTAAATTTGATGAGTTCTTCTTATCAATATATTATTATATAAATCATGCTGTGGGGTCATATCAAAGAAAGCTTTGCCTGACTCAAAGTCCCAAATGTTTTCACATCTTCCGTCTCCTCTCCTTTGGGAACTGAGATTACACGTAAATTCAGTTACTTGAAATGTACTGTCTACTATTGCTCTGTTCATGTTTTTTAAAAATTTATTTTCTCTCTATATTTTATTTTGAGAGGTGTCTATCTTTTCTTCTTTAATGACTAATGTGCTATCAGCCTACCATGTAGCTGGGACTACAGCCGCATGCTACTATGTCCCGCTAATTTTTGTATTTTTAGTAGAGATGGGATTTCACCATATTGGTCAGGCTGGTCCTGAACTCCTGACTTCGTGATCCACCTGCCTCGGCCTCGCAAAATGCTGAGATTACAGGCGTGAGCCACTGCGCCCAGCCTCCTTTAGTGTATCTTGCATGTCTCTATTTTAGAACATATAGAATACTGTTTCAATAAGCATTTTAATGTTCTTAACTGATAACTCTGGCACCTTGATTTACTCTGGATCAGTTCTGACTCAGTGATTTTTCTCCTTATTATGAGCCACGTTCTTCTGTCTTTTGCTGTGACTGTTGCGTCTCTGCTAAACTGTGTCTGGATGTCAGATACGGTGACTTTTATCTTATTGAGTGCTGGAAGTATATATAAATATTCTTGATCTTTGTATTGGTATGTATTTAAGTTTAGTTGGAAAGAGTTTGACTCTTTTTGGTCTTGCTTTAAAAATTCATTAGGTGGGATCAGACCAGTTCTCATTTTAGAGCTAATCACTCCCAACTAGTGAGGCAAGATCCTTCTGGGTATCCCTGGGAATCTTGAGGTGTTTCTGGGTTGGCTGATAAAATAAGCACTATTACTGGACCTTGGTGAGCATGTGTACTGTTACTTTTCATCTTATCTGTGTGTTGTTTCCCCAACCGTAGGTACTTTTCTCTAGGCCTGTCCTAACAATTACTTAGCTATGTACTTTAGGGGGACCCTTTGCAGAGCTCTGGAGTTCTCTTTCTGTGCAGCCCCTTCTTCTCGGAAACCTTGTCCTGAGAGCTCATGTCAACATGGTTTCTGTGGACTCTCAGCTCTGTCCCCTCAGCTCAGGGAGAACAATGGGCTCCTCTTGGGCTCTTCTCCTGGAGTAGTGGGCTGGAAAACTTTCTCCAGGCATAAATTAGGGCAGTTGATAGGCTCACCTTGTTTGAGACTGACTTTACAGGGTCTTGCAAACTTTTGTGGCATACATTTTGGCCATTTTTTTGGTTGTTTCAGGAGGGAGAGAAAGTCTAGTTCTTGTTACTCCATCATGGTCATTGCAGAAGTCAACCTAACTGATATTTATCAATACAGTCTGTTGCTACACATTGAACTTGCTTAAGATAATTTTTAGATGGCACAGAACTTTCTGTCCATTGAATGAGACTCTCTGCTTATTTTGCAAGTGCTCATTTGTATGGAGACATTTGTATGGAGAAACTTCAAAAAGTTTGTGGAAAAATGAAGTTAAAAGATAAACATTGAAAATGTGATCTTCGGTTTTCATCCCTAAAGAACTGATGGTCCTGGGAACTTAACAATGTCAATGCAGTCTCTTATACATTATTAACTTAAGAAAAATGGGTGCCCTTTCCACATTTGTTGAGATTGGGAAACAAAAAGGAGTCAGAAGGAGCCAAATCAGAGCTGTAAGGTGGATGCCTGACAATTTCCCATTGAGACTCTCACAAAATTGCCTTTGCTCGATGACAGGAATGAGCAGAAACACTGTGGTGTTAGAGGACTGTCTGCTAAAGCTTTCCCAGGTATTTTGCCCTAAAACTTTGGCTAACTTATTCAAAACACTCTCATGATATGCAGATATTATTGTTCTTTGACCTTCCACAAAGTCAACAAGCAAAATGCCTGGAATGTCCCCAAAAAACTGTTGCCGTGACCTTTGCTCTTGAGTGATCCCCTTTTGCTTTGACTGGACCACTTCCACCTTTGGTAGCCATTGCTTTGATTGTGTTTTGCCCTCAGGATCATACTGGGAAAGCCATGTTTTATCTTCTGTTACAATTCTTCAAAGAAATCCTTCAGGATCTTGACCCTAGTTCTTTAAAATTTCCATTGAGAGCTCTCCTCTTGTCTGCAGCTGATCTGAGCACAACACTTTTGGCACCCATGCAGTGGAAAGTTGGTTCAACTTTAATTTTTTAGTCAGAACTGTGTAAGCTGAACCAATTAAGATGTCTACGATGTTGGCTATTGTTTGTGCTGTTGATTATCAGTCCTCTTCAATTAGGGCACAAACAAGATTAATTTTTTTCCTTGCAAATTGATATGGATGATCTGTCCCTGTGGACTTCATCTTCCACATCATCTCGTTTCTTCTTTAAAAAAGCTGTCCGCTTGTGAACTACTGATTTCTTTGGTGCATTGTCCCCTCAAGCTTCTTGTAAAGCATCAGTGATTTCACCATTCTTTCACTCAAGCTTCATCACAATCTAATGTTTGTTCTTGCTTCAATTTTAGCAGAATTTACATTGCTCTGCTAGGGGCTCTTTTCAAACTAATGTCTACTCCTTCTTACTGTCTCAAACTAGATCCTGTTCAAACATGCTATAATAAATTAGTATGAGTTTATTTTGCTGCCAATATTGAAACCTTTGCATAGTTTTTTTCATAATATACATTTTCCATGAACTTTTTAAGGCCTCTCACGTATCCACAGGTAGAGTGCCTTACCTATTCTGACTTCAGTCAATTATTCAAGACCTTTCCTTGTCAGTGACACATTAGAAAGGTAGAGTATTGAAAAATAAGAGTAGCTTCTGCTGATTAAGAAATACTATATCTTTTTCTACTTCTTTCTTTTTTTTTTTTTTTTTTTTCTTGAGACAGCATCTTTCTCTGTCACCCAGGCTGGAGTGCAGTGGTGTGATCTCAGCTCACTGCAACCTCTGCCTCCCAGGGTCAAGTGATTCTCCTGCCTCAGCCTCCCGAGTAGCTGGGACTATAGGTGCCTGCCACCACACCCAGCTAATTTTTGTATTTTTAGTGGAGACAAGGTTTCACCATATTGGCCAGGCTGGTCTTGAACTCCTGACCTTGTGATCTGCCTGACTCGGCCTCCCAAAGCGCTGGGATTACAGTCATGAGCCACCGTACCTAGCTTTCTACTTCTTTCTTATTATTTTCCTCCTCTCTCATTCCTATATTCTCTCCTTTCTCCTACTTTCCTCCCCACTCCCTGTTTCCTTCCTTTCATCTTTCCTATTTTCAGGACTTAATATTTCTTGAACCTCAGATGTTATCATAGTATGTTATTTGTTTAATTTTCACATAACAATAATAGTTTAAATACAAATAATATTTATTTTCATCCCCATGTTATCAGTATAACAGTAAAGATGTGGAGAGGCCAGCTGGGCATGGTGGCTCAAGCCTGTAATCCCAGCACATTGGGAGGCCGAGGTGGGTGGATCACGAGGTCAGGAGATCGAGACCATCCTGGCTAACACGGTGAAACCCCATCTCTACTAAAAAATAGAAAAAATTAGCTGGTCGTGGTGGCGCGTGCCTGTAGTCCCAGCTACTCGGGAGGCTGAGGCAGGAGAATAGTGTGAACCCGGGAGGCAGAGCTTGCAGTGAGCCAAGATCACGCCACTGCACTCCAGCCTTGGTGACAGAGCGAGACTCTGTCTCAAAAAAAAATAAATAAATAAATAAATGAAAATAAAATAAAAAAAAATGATGTGGAGAGGCCAAACCAATGGCTCTTATATCCACGTTATTTCTTCTAAATGATTTCACCTTAGTTTTGGTCTGCATCTCTAACCATAGCTAGTTGCAGTAGGACCTTCTATCTGGCCTTGCTGCTCTCATTTTTGGACCTCCTCACTGAAATCAAATCGATCTTTCTAAAATGCAAACCCGGTCTTAGTATTTTATTACTTAAAACCCATTGGTGGCTTTCCATGATTTATGGAATAAAGTCAAAATTCCTGTTTTTGCCCACGTTTCTGTGTTCCTCTCATCCCTACATTTACTGATTCCTGTGTGCCATAAATTGCCAGTTGTCCAGAGTTCATTCTCTTTTTGTACTTGGGAGGACTTCTGCATCCTGCAACTTTTCCCCTGAAACATGCTTGGAAAATACCTACTCATTTTTTTCAGATTCAGGTTAGTTTTTTACTTCAGTTTCTTTTCCTGAAGCTTATACTGACTGCTCCATATGGCTTTGGGGATTAGCTACTCATTCCTTTGTGCCCTTTTGTAGATACACATTTATCATGGAGTCTTTTTTTTTTTTTTTTTGAGACAGAGTCTCACTCTGTCACCAGGCTGGAGTGCAGTGGTGTGATCTCAGCTCACTGCAACCTTTACCTTCCAGGTTCAATTGATTCTCTTGCCTCAGCCTCCCAAGTAACTAAAGCCATGCACCACCGTGCCCTGCTAATTTTTGTATTTTTAGTAGAGACGGGGTTTCACTATGTTGGCCAGGATGGTCTCGATCTCTTGACCTCGTGATCTGCCCACGTTGGCCTCCCAAAGTGCTGGGATTACAGGCATGAGCCACCGCTCCCAATCAGTCATGCAGTCTTTATACTTACTTGTTTACTTGCCTGTGAGCTCACTGAATGCAGGGAATATTTCCTTGTTGCTCTAGCATCTACACCAGTACCTGGTATCCAGAAGCTGTATGCTAAATGTTTGTTGAGTGGCTGTTTGACTGAATGATTGTACTCCTAATTAGTAGATAGAAAGCCATGAACTTCCCAGTTCATCATTCTTTGTGCTCAATTCTGGTTTCTTTATTGTGTTCAAAAGAGTTCCTTAGTGACATAAAACTATGGAGCTAGTATGTCAGCTCATTTAAGCAATGATTGGTTTATGTATATAAGAGGCTTCAATAATTATATATTTTTATTTCAGTTTCAATAAATGATCAATTGATTAATTTTCTCTGTTTTGGCTTATTGTTCACATTTAATATCAAAAGTGTTTTACTTAAAATTATTCATGCCAATTATGACAGTTAGGTGAATATTACTTTGATTTACATTCCAGTAGTAGTTTTGGTTGAACCCTGAATATGCTAAGACGTCACTTTTCTTTTTTCTTATGAACAGGCTACTGTGTTTACATATATTATTAAAATCTTCTTTGAAAATACGAAGTGTTACATTTCTTATATTTAGTTCTCTGTGCTTCAGAATTCCTGTGATACTTGCACTTAAGTCCTTCTGAGCAGTTGATGTTAATATTTATGTGGTTAATTTCATGAAACATGGTGGTTTTCATTTCTATCATTAATTTATACAGGAGATAGACTGTTTTCCAGGTGTAAGCTCAGTCATATAATTAGAAAATTTATAAGCAGAAGGGAGTTATTTGGTCTAACCCATTTATTCTACAGATAGAGAAATTAGAGTCCAGAAACTCTGTCTTCTTTAAAGTCTTACAGGTATTTAAGAAAAAAGAATAGACTTGAGGTTTCTGTGTTCTGAACCCAGTGATCTTGACACTGTAATGATCTTCATCCATATTATTCACAGAAGTAAATATAATCACATATTAAATAAGAAACACAAATACTAAGGAGATATTATACTGAAAAATGAAATAATATTATCTTAATTATTTTGATCAGATTCAATATATAGCAGCTTGAAGGCTAATAATTCCAATGATTCTCTGAATAAACCATTTTTCTAATAAGATTACAGGTTTTAGTAATCTAATTATTTTGACTGATGCAAATGTTACCCCGCCAGTCTGAAAAATGTGTTTATTTATATGTCATAAAGAATAATTTATTCCAAAAAGGCTAATTTTCAAAATATATGTATCTTCTGAAACTGTATCTATTTTTTTCCCACGTTTTCTAAATATAGTTTAGAGGGCGTTTGTAGATTTTCATGGTGCTGAAAAATTAAGGTATAATGGTCTCATGAAGGAGAATAATGTCATTTAGACATTGTAATTTTGGAGGATCACAATACTTTTTGGAATGTGGTTGTTGCAGCACTGGTCACTTATACTAATTATATAATAACATACTATACTAATGCAATAATATACCATATGAAATTATTAAATGGTAAATTTGTCTTAAATCCTCTAGAATACTGCAAAGAAATAGTTTATATAAGAAAGAGTACCATAGCATATGTGAACACAATGTTTCCTATTTTTTTCTTCTTTTTTATTTTTTTGAAGACAAGTTCTCACTCTGTTGCCCAGACTGGAGTTCAGTGCCATGTTCATAGTTCACTGCAACCTCAAACTCCCAAGCTCCAGTGATCCTCTTGATTCAGCCTCTGAAGTAGCTGTGCCTATAGGTGTGCACCACCACACCGGCTAATTTTTAAAATTTTTTATAGATATGTTGCCCAAGCTGGTCTCAAATTCTTGAGCTCAAGAGATCTTCTCACCTTGGCCTCCCAGAGTGTTGGGATTACAGGCATGAGCCACCATACTCAGCCAATATTTCTTTTCTAAAAGACATTTTCTAACATACTTCTCATTTTAACTAACATAATATTCAAAGTGTAGATCTGAGAAAGAGATAGTGCCTGCAGATCTGGGATCCTACATGCTAATATTATGGGATGCATTCAGATTTGATCAGCAGATATTCCATTTATTCTAGAACACCACCAGCAGAAGAATGTAATTACGTCTATCACTAAAACTTTGTGTCAATACAGACTACTGTATTTGTTATCATAGATGGTCCTTGGATGGCAGCCTTAAGCAATTTTAAACCTAGACAGGTGATGTACTTTTTCTTCTTGGATAATTTTCATTGTTTTATCTAATTTGGTTGTAACTAATGTGTTTAATATGGCTTGCTTGTTTTTTAAAAAGTTGTTCAGTATCCTTAGAACTCAGTGCTGATTTCTTTTTCTAGCAGGCCTTTTATATAGGACATCTCACTTTCTCCTGGCTCTCTACTACTAGCATGAGGTCTCTGAAAAAATCAAGACAGCCAAATAATTTGTTATAGAATAGCCTATGTAGAGGGACAGGGGAGGAGTCATATTCCAAGAGGGAAAGACCTTTGAGCCAGGCTCAATTTGTAGAGGCTGTTGAATGAAAATGAGAGAGAGAGAATGCACACTTTATTGCACTATTAAAGCAAAATTCTGACAATAACTTCTAAAAATGATTCCACTCTTATACACTGAGAATATGACAGACCTTCCAAAAGTATAATTTCTTACATGAACGTCCAGGTATATAAGGAAAAATAACTATTTCATACCAATATCTTCAGCCGCCTTTATTGTTGGTTCACCACATAGATTTTTATCAGAATCGCAGAACATTAATTTTTTAAATTAGCTACCATTACAACTAGCTTGAGAAGAACTTTCTTTTTAATAATTCGACCCAGATGCATTCTAGATACTCCAGTGTTACGAATCGATGGCTTCATGAGGAGCCGCTGTTGACTCATGCTATCTCTGGACACACTGACAGGAAATGTTTTCTTAGACCTGTTTTCCTCCTGCTTTTCCTTGGTAGGACTTAGTTCCTTGGCATAGTTCAGTATCAATGGCAGTCATAGAGAAGTGTTACAAAAACCCAGCTTATTCCAACTTGTGAATTATTTGGCACCCAGGAACCAGGTCTTACAATCTTCAACCCACTTTTTCCTAACATGGCCCCTTTTCTGAAATGTTTATTTATATATGATGTAGGCCTGGGGAAAGGACATGGACTTTCAAAGAAAATATTCTGCAATAGATCTCTCAACTCCAGAGAACCTTCTGACTAAATCTGAAAGAATTCCACTGTGCTCTGATAACATCCTTTAATAATGAAGGAAAAGATATTTTTCCCCCAGGAGGATTTTGTAGTGAAAGAGATGGCATAATTTTTTTTAAATGTTGTTTATAATCTAATTTGTTTTTTCATTTGTGGGGTGTGTCTTAAATCCTAAATGGTACATCCTTTTTAAAATACTTCTAGTAATAAAATGTTTCTGAAGTTATGTTGTAAATATCATTGGACTATGTTTAATAATGTTAAGTTGATCCCACTTCCCCTGAAATTATATACATAAATGCTGAAAGTATAAATTTACATATACAACTTCATGGAACATTTTTCTTCCAAGTGTGCATTTGCTAGAATTTGCATTGAAAGGTTTTGGAAGGAGCCTGTTGGTATGAATCCTGTGTTAGCAACACTCAGATTTGTTGCATACTGAACAGCATGCTAAATCTCACTTCACAATCTTAGATTTCTCATCTACCATCTTGAGCTGAATTTAAAATATAACTGCAGTTTATTATGTCACCTGTTCGTCAAACACTGATGCAAAGCTTAGTTTTCAGTGTGAAGAACCCATGACTAGAGAAGGGAAGAAGAAAGGGTCAAGCAGACCTCATTAAAGAGTGTATGGGCAAGAAAACACATCAGATGTCTTGATAGGTTTTTTAAAGTCCTGTTAGACTTGTCATGATTTCCAAAACACTAAATGCCATCTAGTATTTTGGACCCTCCAAAATTACAGTAGAATATTATTATGGGTCATCTTAATTGGAAATATACAGGAAAATCCTGATGATTAATGTAGACTAGTGACAGCTCTCACACATTTATATAACCTATGTTGAAAAGAAAGAAGAAAGGCAGGAAGGAAAGAAGGAAAAAGAGCGGAGAGAGAGGAACAAGAAAACACGTGGATTTGTGGAAATGAAAATTTTTAAATTACTAATTTGCAAGAATGGGTAAGAAAAATACCGAGTATGAACATAAGTGCTTTCAATTCCGTTTGTCTCTTAAGCCTTCTCAGTCCGTGGCCAGTTTTGAAACTTGGTGTAACTTCCTTCCTTTATTCCTCCCTCCCTTGCTCCCTCCATCCCTTCTTGCCATCCTCCTTCCCTTCCTCTCTCCTTGAGTTTCCTTCTTCTTTCTTGTTCCCTCCCTCCCTCCCTCTCTCTTTTTTTCCCTTAGTTTCCCCGGAAGCACATATACCAGCCATTTGAATGCTTTCTGCTCATAGATACTGCCAAGCCCCCTCACCCAGACTGCTGACTAGATTTGGTAGAATGGAATGAGAAACATAGACTTTGTGTCTGTGGCGGCCACCTCTGATGTTGCAGATTTTTGCCGTGATTATGCACTCCAGCCGAGGGACGCTAGAGAGGTTGAAATTTCAACTGTGGGATTTGCCATTTTGGAATTTGCAGTAATGTACTGGATATGCTAACAGCAGCCTGGCTAGCCGCCACTTCACAAGGAAGTATTTAAATATACACGTGTAATATGAAGAAAATTGCATTAGATCATAAGGGATGAATTATTTTGTAAATGACTATACCATCAAATACCATACCTGATATCAATCATCTTCATCAGACAGTATCTGTGTATGTAAGTAGATAAACAAAAAAGCAGGAGTTTATTTCTCTCTAATGTATCCTTGACTCTCTAGCGGTGACCTCTGAAATGTCTCTTCTGATCCAGACTTGTTTGAATCATGTGCAACATTTTAGATTTGTCTTTTCTCTGCAAGTTTTTTTTTGTTAAGTACCATAACATATTGAACCAAATAGTTTTGCTTGCTTTCTATTGATGACACATGATTTTGGCTTTTATCTTCAGTGGAAAATCAATGTGTCACATGGCGTTCACTAAGAAAAAGGTGTGGGGCCTCTTTGTAATTCTTTGTCAGATGGTTGCTTTATCTTGATTTATGCCTTCAAACTTTTTCCCATTCAGCAGAAAATATTGTGTCGCTATCTGTGAGAGCAAAGCGATCTATACCAATTTATGCTCTAAGTGTAGCCTCCTTCCAGAACTGCTTATGGAACATATCAACTCACTATAGATTAGGGACATAATGGATTCTTCTTTCTTAAAAGTGGCAGATTGACAATTTCAGTTCATATACAAGCTTTTATATTAACATTAAAACAATATTTCTATGTAAAGTAAAATATTGTAGTTGATTATTATTCGAGGGCCTCCCAGAATTTCAAGGTCTGAAAATAAATTCAATGTTCCTGGTGGTAACAAAATTGCTCCTACTTCCTTGTATCAGGACTGCCATTTGGAACTGCTGGGGAAGCTCTTTTCAGAAATTATTTTCAAAACAGCATTGTTGCCTTTTGCCAAACTGAAATCTGGTTGTAAACTTTTAAAAACTAGTTCCTTGGAATGGAATTCAAGATGTCTTCTAAGCAATTTTTTTTAACTCAAACATACATTCTATCTTGCTTTATTATGTCACTATTTGTGTACGAAACATATTTCTATTTTTACCATTTTCAATTTATTTACATTTACATTTACATTTGTGTGTATATATATACACACATACATACACTTTAAGTTCTGGGATACATATGCAGAACTTGCAGTTTTGTGAAATAGGTATACATGTGCTGTCGTGGTTTGCTGCACCCATCAACCCGTCATCTACATTAAGTATTTCTCCTAATGCTATCCCTCCTCTTTCCTTCCTACCCACTGACAGGCCCCAGTGTGTGATGTTCCCCTCCCTGTGTCTATGTGTTCTCTTTGTTCAACTCCCACTTATGAGTGAGAACATGTGGTGTTTGGTTTTCTGTTCTTGTGATAGTTTGCTGAGAATGATGGTTTCCAGCTTCATCCATGTCTCTGCAAAAGACATTAATCCATCCTTTTTTATAGCTGCATAGTATTCCATGGTGTATATGTGCCACATATTCTTTATCCAGTCTATCATTGATGGGCATTTGGGTTGGTTCCTAGTCTTTGCTATTGTGAATAGTGCTGCAATAAACATATGTGTGAATGTGTCTTTGTAGTAGAATGATTTATAATCCTTTGGATGTGTACCTAGTAATGAGACTGTTAGGTCAAATGGTATTTCTAGTTCTGGATCCTTGAGGAATTGCTACACTGTCTTCCACAATGGTTGAACTAATTTACACTCCCACCAACAGTGTAAAAGCATTCCTATTTCTCCACATCCTCTCTAGCACCTGTTGTTTCCTGACTTTTTAATGATTGCCATTCTAACTGGCGCGAGATGGTATCTCATTGGACCAGGGGTGATGAGCTTTTTTTTTTTTTTTTCTTCGAGACAGCCTCACTCTGTCACCCAGGGTGGAGTGCAGTGGCACAATTTCGGCTCACTGCAACCTCCACCTAATGGGTTCAAGCAATTCTCCTGCCTTAGCCTCTTGAGTAGCTGGGATTACAGATATATACCACCACGCCTGGCTAAAGTTTTGTGTGTGTGTTTTTGGTAGAGACAGAGTTTCACCGTAGTGGCCAGGCAAGTCTCAAACTCCCGACCTTGTGATCCACTCGCCTTGGCCTCCCAAAGTGATGGGATTACAGGCGTGAGCCACCACGCCCAGCCTATGATGAGCTTTTTTTCATGTGTTTATTGGCCGCATAAATGTCTTCTTTTGAGAAGTGTCTGTTCATATCCTTTTCCCACTTTTTGATGGGGTTGTTTTTTTCTTGTAAATTTGTTTAAGTTCCTTGTAGATTCTGGATATTAGCCCTTTGTTAGATGGATAGATTGCAAAAATTTTCTCCCACTCTGTAGGTTGTGTGTTCACTCCGATGATAGTGTCTTTTGCTGTGCAGAAGCTATCTTTAGTTTAATTAGATCCCGTTTCTCAATTTTGGCTTTTGTTGCCACTGCTTTTGGTGTTTTAGTCATGAAGTCTTTGCCTATGCCTACGTTCTGAATGGTATTGGCTAGGTTTTCTTCTAGAGTTTTTATGGTTTTAGATCTTATGTTTAAGTCTTTAATCCATCTTGAGTTAATTATTTTATAAGGTGTAAGGAAGGGGTCCAGTTTCAGCTTTCTTCATATGGCTAGCCAGTTTTCCCATCACCATTGATTAAATAGTCAATCTTTCCCCATTGTTTGTTTCCGTCAGGTGTGTCAGAGATATGTTGTATATTTCATGGTACAATGCCTTCTGTCAATGGGGAAAAATAACAAGCATATACGGGATGAATGAAGTCTGCTATGGTTAAGGTTGAGAATATTTACTGATCCTTGAGTTCAGTCTCCAGGAATGTTGGAAATAGAGAATGGAGATAATGGAGATAAAGAAAAGTTCTGAAAATGACACTTCCCATAGTGTCAAAATTGTGATCTATTGGAGAATTCTGTGATACATCAAAATCTCTGTTTATACTGATGTTTGTTATTGTGTATGAGCATATCTTTATCAGGTGTAGGCTATTTCTATACTTTCATGTCTTTAAATCAATGTTTCTATTCACATATGTATATGTGCAAATAGAAGCATGTTAATATTATATATATATTTTTTCTGTCATTACCATGATTGCTATGATTATCATTAGCATGTATTATTAGTGTGACCGAAGTATCATCAGTATCAGTTTCTTTCTAACTGCAGTGCTCCTGTAATGCTTCATTTCTACAGAGCCAACCTACACCCACCGTTTCCCTGACTATAACTTTACCTAAAGTATAAGCCCTTATAAAGCCATGAAAGCCCACCAAGAATTGTCAAAGAAGCTAGGCAGCAGCCAGGCTCTGCCTTAGGAAAAGACTTTACTTTTTATTATCATGTGCGGTACTTAACTACTTGTTTTGACCTCTAAGATTTTGCTCTCCTATATTTCTATCCCCTGGCTTTCTGATATTTCATGTGATTATATTTGAAATTTTAACCTTGCTTTTCTTTTTGGAATCTCTGATATCTCTGCTGCCACAGGTAATGACAGGTTCCTCTCTAACTGTTGGTGTTATCCCTGGTCAGATTATTACTGATGACAGAAGTAGATGTTTTACGTGGATTCTCTCGATATCAGAAACAAATACAGATATCACAACTCAAAAATGACAGACTGATAACCATTATGAACTTAGATGCAACATTCTTAATACAATATTAGCAAAGTGAGTCTAGGAATATTTAAAAATGATAATGTGTTTTAACCAAGTGGGGCTTATCTCAAGTTGGTTTCAACAACTGAAAATCTACCATGCTGACAGAAAAAAGAAAAATCACGTGAGACTCTCAATAGATGCAAAAAAGGAATTTACAAAATGTAACACATTTTTTAAATTAAAAACTCCCAGCAAACTGAGGATAGAAAAGTACATTTTCAAACTGATTATGTGTTTACAGAAAATCTATAGCAAACATCTTACTTAAAAAGGTGAAAGCCTTAATACTTTCTACATAAGATTATGAAAAATGCAATGATGTCCTCTCTCCCTAGTTCTTTAAAGTATTGCATTCAATATTAAATAAGTGGAAATATATACCAAGTTCACTGATAAATATTTAATACTTATGAGATGATAATTCTCCTGAAATTGATCTCTAGATTCAGTGGAATTCCCATGAATCCTTATAGGTCCTTTTGGATAAATTACAAAACTGATTCTAAAACAGGGAGAAAGAAAGAAGGGAAGGAAGGAGGAATGGACAGAAAGAAGAAAGAAATAAAGAGAAAAGAAAAGAAAATAAGAAATAAGTGACACCCAAGTTGGGAAGAAAGAAAAATACTATTCTCACATGATGTAAACATATACACAGAAAATCCTTAGGCATCTGCAGAAGTGTGCTAGAGGTATGAAGTGAATTTAACAAAGTTGTAGGATGAAAGATCAATAAATAAAATCAATTGTGTTTCTATACACAATCAACACCAATTAGAAAATAAAATTATGTAAGCAATTTAACTTATAATAGCCTCAAAAATAATAAAATAATTCAGAATAAATTTAATAAAAGGTATGCTGATCCAAAATTTCTAAATCACTAATACGAGAGATTGAATAGGTAGAAATATGTATCAAGTTCATTGGTAAATATACATGTCATACTTATTAGATGATAATTCTTCTGAAACTGATCTCCAGATTTGGCACAATCCCAATCAAACCTATAGGCCTTTTTGGAGAAATTACAAAGCTGATTCTAATTTTTTTTTTTAAATATGGAAGTCCTAGAATAGCCAGAGCATGTTTTAGAAAGAAGAATAAAGTTGGAAAACTTTCCAAATTTCAAGACATATTGTAAAGCTACACTAACCAGTACAGTAAACTTACTGGCATGAAGAAGACATATATATCAGTGAAACAGAATAAATAATTTAGAAATATATCCAGCCTTACATGGCCAAAGTTGCCAAAGTAATTCAATAAGGAAATCAATGTCTTTATAAAGATGGTACTAATAAAATTGGATATTAAATGGAGAATATGAACTTCAGAATTACCTCACACCATATCCTCAAGTTAACTCAACATGTATTTTATACATAATGTAAATATAAAAAGTATAAAGCTTACTGAATAGGAAAAATTTTTAATAATCTTACTATAGCTAAAAATTTTTTAGATAAGAAAAGGATGGATGAAAATGGAAAAAAATAGTAAGTTGGACTTCATGAAATTAAGACTTTTGCAATTTAAAACATAGCATCAAAAAATGAAAAGGCAAACCACAGATTGGGACAGAATAATTTTAAATATGTCTGATAAAGAACTTTCATCTAGAATGTACACATAACTAAAAAACTAAATAACAAAACACAAATAACTCATTTAACATAATATTTTGACCTAAATGGACCAAATATTTGTACAGATATTTTAATTTAAAAAGAGATGATGTCCAATACACAAATGAAAAGATACTTAACATTACCCGTCATCAGGGAAATGCAAGTTAAAACCACATTGAGGTACCACTGTACACCCACTGGAGTGGCTGACACGAGCAGAACTGACCATACCACATGATGTGAAGAATTGCTATTCACACCTGGCTAGTGGGACTTCAAAATGGTACAGACATTTTGGAAAGCAGTTTGGCAGTTTCTTTTAATGTTAAACTTAGTACTGATCATATAACCAAATAATTCCACTGCGACTCAAAATAAATAAAAACATATCCGTACCAAGCCTCATCCTTGAAGTTCACAGAAGATGTGTCCATCAACTTGTAAATGGATAAACCAGTTGTAGATGGAGTACCACTCAACAATAAAAAGGAGCAAACTGATACAACAGCAATATAAATGAATATCAAAAGCATTATGTTCAGTGAAAGAAGCTAGACATGAAAGACACCAATGTATCATTCCACTAATAGGATACTCTAGAAAATGCAAACTGTAGAAACAGAAGCAGATTAGTGGTTGCCTGTGTTCAGGAATGGAGAAAAGATCAAATGCAAAACAGCAAAAGAAAACATTTTGTGATGATGCAGATTTTCTGTATCTTGATCATGATTGTGGTCAAATGATGATATTCATCTGCCATAACCCATTAAATTGCACATTGAAAAGGGTGAATTTTACTGTGTGTACATTATACTTAAATGGAGCTGTAAATATGTTTGGAGCTTATCTGTGAACATTAGTTGCAGAGCATTAGTTATTTTTATAGAGTGGAAATCTGCTGAGTGCCAACTTGAGAAGGGTTGAGAAAAATTAGAACCTTCTTCCAACACATTTCAGTTAGAACACTCTTAGGATGTCGTTACAGCTGTGCTCTATATTGGAGTCTCTGATGAAATCACATGTCTAACAATCTCAGCATGCCTTTAATCAACAGAATATACACGTGTTTTCTTTTTTTACTATAAAGGATATACCAAACAACTTTTTCAAGACTTTACTTCAAAAAGGCACGTAGTTTTGCAACATTTTTGGTAAGCCTTTAATTATTTCAAAATGAAAAATTGAAAATAAAATGCAATTATTTACTCAGGCCCCCCACAAAAAAGGCCTGTACGGGGAATGCATGTGGTGTGTGTGTGTGTGTGTGTGTGTGTGTAAGTGTGTGATTTGAAGAATTGAAAAAATTTTAGTGGGGTTTTGTAGCATCACTTTGATAGCATCCTGTAATTTTGAATTGTGTTAGAAATAAAAATAAAGTGAATACACTGATAAAAGAATTTGAAAAGAATTTGCATTATTGCCTAAATTATGTGTGGTTTCCACAGTGGCATGAATCGAGCATCTTTAACCTACATAACAATATATCAGAATGTATTAGGTAAAAAATAAGTAAACTAGTATAACAAAGTTAAATATTTCTAAAGGAAAATTATAGCTTTATTTTTTTTCCTGAACTGTTTTGAGGAGATATTTACACCAAAAGATATTATCATTGATCAATGAAACTTTTTCAGAATTTGCTTGTGTCCCACCAATATTTGATTACATAGTGCTTCTGTGAGTTCCATTTCATTAATTTAGCATTGACAGGAGAGAAGGCAATGGCTCTGCAGCCTCTCTTGATGTGGCATGATCCTGGTTCCGCTGGCTGATATCTATTAGAACCATGGCCTTAATCATGCCTTTCATGCTTCTAACTTGATTTGCATTTGTTGTGTAATCCAAATTTATTCTCTCGTTTAGTCGCTTCCACCCATAGAAAAGCAGGTCTTTTTCATTTCTCCTTCACCATTGCCCCCATTTTTTCTTTTTGTCCTCCCATGATGAAAAACAAGACAGAAACAAACTATAACAACAACAGACACCTTTTGTCTGTGGTCACCAATGCATTGTAGCACTAAACTTTGTTCAAAATCTCTAGATCTGACCTCTATATCTGCTGTTCCCAGAGTTTTTCAATGTATTCTCTAGACTGCTGTGACCCATTGACAGAACGTCTAGCTATATTTAATTGAAAGTTATTACTGTCTGATATGGCTTGGCTGTGTCTGCACCGAAATCTCATCTTGCACTGTAGCTCCCATAATTCACATGTTGTGGGAGGGACCCAGTGAGAGGTAAGTGGATCATGGGGGCAGTTTTCCCCACACTGTTCTAGTGGTAGTGAATAAGTCTCATGAGATCTGATGGTTTTATAAGGGGAAACCCCTTTCGCCTTTCACTTGGTTCTCATTTGCTAAATCATGCCTCTCAGCTGATTCTCTCTAGAATTTATTCTCAGGAGATCTAATTAATAACTTGTCAAGCTGATGTCCATCCTTGGGGACAACTCGTATCTGAAGAATGGCCAGTGAAAGGTATTAAAACTCCATACTCCTGCCTCAATTTAGGGCAACTCTGAAGGGTCACCCCAGCTTCTCAGCTCCCCCTTGAGATTAGCTGAGGTATTTGTTGTGACTGCCTCACATCTCAACTCCCTTTATCCAATTCAGTTTTTTCGCCACAGTTGTTGGTTCCTAGGATTTTACCCAGTTAAATGTTCTCTACACAAATCTCTATCTCAAATCTGCTTTACAGGGAATGTGGCCTCAGACAGGTTTTCATTAGGTTCTGGACATAACTCTCATTAGTCATTGATATGATTCGGCTGTGTCTCCGGCCGAATCTCACCTTGATTGTAATTATCCCCGCATGTCAAGGATGGAGTCAGGTGGAGATAATTGAATCATAGGGGCGGGTTCCCCCTACTGTTCTCCTGGTAGCGAATAAGTCTCACGAGATCTGATGCTTTTAAAATGGGAGTTTCCCTACACAAGCTTTCTTCTCTGCTACCATTTAAGATGTGCCTTTGCTTCTTTTTTGCCTTCTGCCGTGACTGTGAGGCCTCCCCAGCCATGTGGAATTGTGAGTTCATTAAACCTCTTTCCTTTATAAATTACCCGGTCTTGGGTAGGACTTTATTAGCAGCATGAGAACAAACTAGTACAGTCTGTTCTATAAGCCCAAGTCGGATCACAGAGTCCCGCTTTCTTTTTTTTTTTTTCTAGCCCATATTTCTACTAAAACTTGACTCATATAGACTTAAAACAAAATAATTAAGCATGGCTAATATTTATTTAATATTTTATACGTGTCAGGTACTGTATTTTGTAACTTATCTTTTAATAATCTTTCCAAATCTCTAAAAGGAGAATTCTGCTCTTTTATAGAGAAAATAAGGATGGCTCTGAAAATGTTTGTATTAGGGGAAGTAGGGTGAGGGACATAGGGGGCACTTTGTGTTATTTGTGCATTTTACTATCAATCTAAAATCAGGTCAAAATAAAAATTAAAAAAATGAGTAGTAGAAGCAGGTTGTTAAGATTTTCAGTGTGACTCTAGAATTTTTTTGTTTGTTGTTTGTTTTGGAGTGTAGTGGTATTATCTCTGCTCACTGCAACCTCCACTTCCCAGGCTCAAGCAATTCTCCCCCTCAGTCTCCCAAGTAGCTCGGATTATAGGTGCCCGCCCCCACACCCAGCTAATTTTTGTATTTTTTTTTTTAGTAGAGATGGGGTTTCAGCATGTTGGCCAGGCCAGTCTCCAACTCCTGACTTCAAGTCATCCGCACGCCTCAGCCTCCCGAAGTGCTGGGATTATAGGCATGAGCCACCACTCCTGGCCCAAAGTTCATATTTTAACTACTAACCTAAATTATTTTAAAAACAAAAGCCTCCTTGGACTCAAACCAGGTCAGAGTGACATGATCATGTGCCTGTTTTGTGCAGGGTGAAGTGAGATTATTATCTAGGAAATAGCTGAAATGTCTTGTTGTGGGCATAAATATTTCATATAAATTCTAAGCTTCATATTAGCACTTAGATTATAATTATCTAAAGAATAGAGAACAATTTCATATAATTTTCAGTGTATCAGGCGAATCAAAAGTATACATACAAGCATGCAGATGAATTTCAGTGAATATAGTGGTGACAATGCTCAACAGAATATGTGTCCCCCACCCCATCCCTGCTTCTTGCTCTTTCACTGTCCTAAAGATAGAACAAAATGGTTCAGGCATCCAGCTTGTCCCCTCCACACTTCACACTTTTACTTAATAGCAGCTTATCTTTAACACTTTGTCATCTTTAAGATGTTGCTAATTCTTTCTGGTAGATCCCAGGACTGAGGATGAGGAAGAATGATTTTATTTAAATAAAGTTGCTTAATTAAAAAACAATTTTTTTTAGTTTTAAAATATTTTCATTATTTTATAAAATTTTTGTGGGTACATAGGAGGTTTATATATTTGTGGGGTACATGAGATGTTTTGATACAGGCATGCAGTGTGAAATAATCACATCATGAGGAATGGGCTTTCCATCCCCTCAAGCATTTATCCTCTGAGTTAAAAACTATTCAATTGGCTGGGCGCGGTGGCTCACGCCTGTAGTCCCAGCTCTTTGGGAGGCCAAGGGGGGCGGATCGCCTGAGGTCAGGAGTTTGAGACCAGCCTGGCCAACATGATGAAACCCCATCTCTACTAAAAATACAAAAATTAGCCAGGTGTGGTGGCGAGTGCCTGTCATCCCAGCTACTCGGGAGGCTGAGACAGAAAAATCATTTGAACCTGGGAGGTGGAGGTTACAGTGAGCCGAGATCATGCCATTGTACTCCAGCCTGAGTGACAAGAGTGAAACTCCATGTCAAAAACAAACAAAAATCAATTACATTCTTTAAGTTATTAAAATTAAACATTGTAAATGATTTTTTTTCCCAAAGCTTTTTCAGAGAAAAAAAAAAAGTAGAAACAAAGACACTTTCTACTGATTTCCAACATGGTGACTGTATTTCTAGCATGTGTTAAGGTGAAAAATTGATTTTATGTTTAATACAAAACATAGCATAATGTATTGAAAAGCAAGATTGTAATGATGAAGGAAAATAACATTAGTGCTAATTTTTTTCAATTTGAAGCATTGGATTAAAATGAATTAGGTTATATTCCAACATGTTTATATTGAATTTCTTTTTTCTCCAATTGGTTTCTTTTTATTAATGGGGGAGTGTTGCATTTGTATAAGGTTTCCCTATTATATTCAATTGTTTTGAGATGCTTTTAATATGAAGTTTTTATGTTTTCTTTTTGATGTACACATGTTATGCTTTTATGCTGAATTTGATAATTGGTGCTGTATGTGCAAAGCAAATGTAATTTCCCAGCTTTTATTTTTTAAAGCCCTGGGAAGCAACATAATAAAGTAGAAATAGTATCAAGACAAGAGTTAGAATACCTGGATTCTAAAATTTAAATTAAATTAGGATCTAGTGACATTATAGGTGTTCCTTGATCTTCTGATGACCTGGTTCCTCAAAAGAAAAATAAAATAATCTATAAATTGTTTCTAATTCTAAAACTCTATCAATCCTATTTTTAAAATTATAATTAGTTGAACTCTATAAGGTCACAAAAATCCCTAAGAAACTAAAATAAAATTTTATCATATCTTAAAAATACTCTGATCTTTTTTTATATGCTGACATGAATTCTAATTATTTTTGAGCCCCTAAAAAACATTTAAGATCACAGTTTATGTTTTATTATTGACTTTCAGATAATTAACATTTTACTGATAGATATGAACAAATCTACTCTAACAGAGATAGTAATTAGTTTATTTCTCTCTTTTCAGTATCAATAAAAAGTATCGATTTACCAATAACAATGAATTAATTGCCTGAAATAAATGAAACGTAAGCAGCAAAAGTGAACCTTTTAGTATAACTCTTCTTGTAAACATTGACTTAGTTCAAAGGGAGCTTATCTTTAAAAAAAAAGCGCTAATTCATGTCTATTGGTATAGATATAATCTTTTGTTCCTTGAAAATAGATCCTACTATACTCCAGACACTATGCCCCTTGGTGCAGATATTAACACAAATAGCAGGTGATCATTGTCCTCATGGAGTTTATTTTAAAGAGAACAAAGTGAGACAAAGGCACACAAGCAAAGAACTACAATACAAAGGGGATGGCATCTGACTCAGCATGGAGGTGTCACGGAAGGTGTTGTTTTGCTTAGGTTTTGAAGTGTGGGTAGGAGATGGCCCATGTTGAGAGTGGGAACTGGGAATTAAAAAGATGAGGAGGTCTCTGCAAATCTACATGGATGGGAAGTAGCATGCTGATGTGGGAAACAACTAAAAAGTTCCAGAATGCATGGTTTATAAAGCGTGAGTCAGAGAGGGCTAGACCAGTAGCCAGATCAAGGATATCTCAGATGTTATAGTCATGAATTAGTGCATTGACCTGCAGGCCATGGGAGTCACTGAAGGTTTCAGTCAGGTAAGTGAGCTGATCAGAACAGTCCTTTAGATAGGCCGCTCTTTTGGCTGTAAGGGGGACACGTTTGAAGTAGGGCTATAGCTAAAAATATACAGACACTTCCTCTTGTCTACAGCCCTGCTGGCATCTGTTGTATTTTGACTTTTTAATAATAGCCATTCCAACCGGTATGAAATGTTATCTCATTGTGTTTTGATTTGCATTTTTCTGATGATTAGTGATTCTTAGCATTTTTTTTTTTCGTGTATTTGTTGGCCATTTGTATATGTTCTTTTGAGAAGTGTTTGTTCATGTCCTTTGCCCATTTTTTAATTGGGTTTTTTTTTTCTAATTGATTTAAGTTCCCTGTAGATTCTGGATACTAAAAAACAAACAAAAACCAGAAGTAAATAAATTCTCAGGACACACACACCCACACCCACACCCACAGAGAGAGAGAGAGAGAGAGCGCCTCGGTAACAGGCCACCAACCACCAGGGTCTAAACTGGGAACACTTTCTAGTACAGAATGAATGGAAAGGATTCATGAAATATCTAGAAAGTAACGTTAATGAGATTTACATGTATGGAGTGAATGAGGAGAAACGGATCATTCAGGATTCTGGTGGGAATAACAGGGGGAGCCATTAGTTGAAATTTTGAAGTGGGAGAAGGAGAGGGAGTTTTAGGGAGAAAGATGAGTTTTTTTTAGGTATTTCAAACCCTTGAAGCTTCTATGGGACATCGAAGTGGAAATAACAGTCTGTGGGTTGGGACAATAAAGAAAGAAATTGGTTGAAGACTAGGGGAAGAGTATAGAGCAAAGAAATATTTAAGATAATAAACATAGAGAGATAGCTGAAAATGTGGGACTGGATTACAAAGGAAGAATGATTTAGTTATGAAGCCCAAGGGCTGACAGGAATGGGTGACTACTCGAGGAGTTCATATGCATCTGTTATTGTATGAATAAAAAAAATTATCTGTTCCTTCCTAAAGATATCTTCAACCTGTTTTTGGATACATATGGGCACTGCTTTTCATTCTCTTAGCCCCATTTCTTATTTTAGCCTCTGCTGTAGCAATCAGTTCTGCACAGGCTTTGACCCAGGCTTTGACTAGTTGGTGCAGGTGTGATATGACACTTACCTGTAATGGCCCACAGTTTGTGGCTGCTCTCACTTAAGCAGGTGGGATGCTCATGTAGGTGTAACCTAGAAGCTTGGTAGAGTTTATGTCCATGGGGCAACCTGTGACCACTCAAAAATAAAGCCCTTTCCTCCTCCCAGATTGAGGAGTCTTGCATTATGTAATAAAACTCCTTAGAAGGCCTATTAGGTTCCAATACAGCATTAGGCAACTTGATAAGGTATCCCATCATCAGCCTTCCTTTCTTCCCTCATTCCACTGCCTCTCACTCTTTCTTCCTTAGTTAACTTCTTAGATAAAATGCCAACTTTCTATATTTTGTTTCACATCAGGGAAAATAATTGTATATCCCATTTCAAAAGCATATAAAAAGGTTACGTATAGAAAATTTGTCTTTAATAGATTAAGCTGTAATTTTCCAAATACTTTAAAATTTTATTTCAGAAACGTTTTTCCTTTTTATAAGCTTCATCTAAAAGCACAGTTCACCTAAGAACATACCTAAGAGCATATTACATAGAATATATTTTATATTTCAGTAGTTTAGCTAGGATTCTTTCAAAATTGAGAGGATCTACAAATATTTCTAACACATTAGTTTTCAGTCTTAAGGCTGAGTCAAGAACAAAGCTCCTAAACTTTGCATTGGTGATTGAGAACATTTTAAAATTGTTATTTAATTCATTAATTTATTTTTAAAAAATTTTCACATTGTAATTATATAGATTTATAGGATACAATTTGATGTTTCAATGAATATGTATGTTGCCTAATGATCCAATAAGGATACTTAGTGTATTAATTACCTCATGCATTCATCATTTCTTTTTAATAAGAAATTTCAAAATCCTTTCTTCTAGATACATTGTAATATACAATACTTTACTTTTAACTATAGTCACCCTGCTTTGCAAAGAACACTTCAACTTATTCTTCCTATATAGTTGTGATTTCATAACTGTTAACCAATCTATCTCCATTTTGCCCTCCCCACTTCTTCCTCACTGTTCGGTAACCACTATTCTACTCTACTTCTCTATTAACTTTTTTTTTTTAAGATTTCACATATGAGAGAGATCATGCGGTATTTGCTTTCTGTGTCTGGCTTATTTCACTTAACGTTGTATCCTGCAGGGTCATCCATGTTGTTGCAACTGGCAGAATTTCATTCTTTTTTTATGGCTGAATAGTAGTTCATTGTGTGTGTGTCCATATACATATATATATATATAATTAATTTTATGTATAATTATAATTACACATAAAATTATATATAATTATAATTATAATTATATGTAATTATACATATAATAATATATATTATACGTAATATATATAATATACATAATATACGTTATGTATATTATACATAATATACGTTATGTATATTATATATGTATATATGTATTATATATGTATGTATATATATTATACGTTATATATTATATATAATATACATAATATATTATGTATATTATATACATAATATATATTACGTATATAATATACATAACATATTATGTATATTATACATAATATATATTATGTATAATATACATAATATATATTATATATAATATACATAATATATTATATATATTATACATCATATATATTATATAATATACATAATATATATTATATATAATATACATAGTATATATATAATATATATTATGTATATATTATATACATAATATATATTATATATAATATACATAATATATTATATATAATATACATAATATATATTATATATAATATACATAATATATATTATATATAATATACATAATATATATTATATGTATAATATATACTATGTATATTATATATAATATACATAATATATATTATATATAATATACATAAAATATATTATATATAATATACATAATATATATTGTATACATATAATTCACTTGTTTGTTTTTAGACACATAGATTGATTCCATATCTGATTATTAGAAATAGTGCTACAGTAAACATAAGAGTGCAGATATTTTTCAAACACAATGATTTCATTTCCTATGGATGTATACCCAGTAGTGGGATTGCTGGGTTATGTGATCGAATGATTGTTTTTTTGTTTTTTTTTTATTTTTTAGCGAATTTCCATAAAGTTTTGCTTAATGGTTGTAGTAGTTTACAACCCCATCAACAGTGTGTAAGTGTTCCCTTTTCTCCACTTCCTTGCCAACTCTTGTTATCTTTTACCTTTTTGGTAATAGCCATTCTAATGGGTGAACTGGTATCTCATTGTGGTTTTGATTTGCATTTCCCTGATGGTTAGTGATGTTGAACATGATTTTATTATATATTCGTCTTGACCATTTCTATATTTTCTCTTGTGGCATGTCTTTTAGTTTATTTTGTCCTTTTTTTTTTTTTTTTTTGAGAAGGAGTCTTGCTCTGTTGCCCAAGCTGGAGTACAGTGGTGCAATCGGGGGTCACGGCAACCTCCATCTCCCTGGTTCAAGCAATTCCCCTGCCTCAGCCTGCTGAGTAGCCGGGGTTACAGGCACACGCCATCATGTTTGGCTAAATTTTTTATTTTTAGTAGAGAAATGATTTCACCATATTGGTCAGGCTGGTCTCAAACTCCTGACCTCAGGCAATCCACCTGCCTCAGCCTCCCAGTTTTGCCCATTTTTAAATAAGTTATTTATGTTTTTGCTGTTGAGTTGTTTAAGTTTCTTATATAATCTGGGCATTAACTCCTTAGCAGATGTATAGTTTGCAAATATTGTATCCCATTCTGTAAGTTGTTTTTTCACTCTGTTAAGTTTCCTTTGCTGTGCAAAAGCATTTTAGTTTGATGAAACCCCATTTATCTATTTTTGCTTTTGTTGCCTGTGCTTTTGACGTCTCATTTAAAAAATCCTTGTACAACCCAAAGTTATAGAGAATTTCCCACATGTTATCTTCTAGTAGTTTTTCATAGTTTTCAATCTTACCTTTAGGTCTTTAATCGCATTTGAGTTGATTTTTGTATAAGGTAAAAGATAGGGGTCTGATTTCATTATCCCACATATAGATATCCAATCTTCTCAGTACCATTTAATGAAGACACTGTCTTTACCCCTGTGTGTGCTCTTGACTCCTTTTTTGAAAATCAGTTGACTTTAGGTATGAGAATTTATTTCTGAGCTGTATATTCTCTTCCATTGGTCTATGTGTTTGCTTTATGGCAGTGCCATGCTGTTTTGCTTACTATGGCTTTGTAGTATATTTTGAAGTCAGGTAGTGTGGTGCCTCCAGCTTTGTTATTTTTGCACAGGATTGCTTTGGTTATTTGGGGTCTTTTCTGGTTTCATACAAATTTTAGGGTATTTTTTTCTATTTCTGTGAAGAATTTCATTGTTATTTTGATAGGGATTGCATTGAATCTGTAGGACATTTTGTTAGTATGGTCATTTCAATAGTATCAATTCTTCCATTCCATGAGTATATAGTGTCCATTTTTTGTGTATTGTAAATTTTTCCATCAGTGTGTTATAGTTTTCATTGAAGAGATCTTTCATGACCTTGATTAAATTTATCTGCAGATTTCTTGGTAGCTATTGTAAATGGAATTCCTTTCTTGATGACTTTTTCAGATAGTTCACTATTAGTGTATAGAAACACCACTGAATTTTCTGTGTTGATTTTGTATACTACAACTTTACTGAATTTATTTATGATTTCTAGTAGTTTTTGGTCAAGTCTTTAGGGTTCTCACTCTATATAAGTATATATAGAAAGAACCCTAAAGAGAGAGAGATCATATATATCTATATGATCATATATATAGATGTATACATATGTATGTGAGATCACATTTTCTACACACAGAAACAATCTGACTTCCTTCTTTCCAGTTTGGATCCCTCTTATTTATTTCTTTTGTCTAATTGCTCTGGCTCTGACCTCCAGTACTATGCTAAATAGAAGTGGTAGAAGTTGACATCCTTGTCTTCCTCCATATCATAGAGGAAAAGCATTTAACTATTCACCATAAATAAGATGTTAGCTGTGGGTTTGTCACATATGGCCTTTACTGCGTTGAGGTACACTCCTATACCTACTTTCTTGACAGTTTTTATCATAAACGAATGTTGACTTTTGTCAAGTGTTCTTTTTGCATCTGTTGAAATGATCACATGGTTTTTGTTTTTCTTTCTATTGTGGTGGTGTATCATATTTACTGATTTGTGCATGTTAAGCCATCCTTTCATCCCTGGGATGAATCCCACTTGATTATAGTGAATACTCTTTTTAGTGTGCTGTCGAAGTCAGTTCACTTGTATCTTGTTGAGAATTTTTGTATCTATGTTCTTCAGGAATATTGGCCTGTTATTTTCATTTTGTGCGTGTCTTTGTCTGGTTTTAGAATCAGGATATTGCGAGCCTCATAAGATGAGTATGGAAGTATTCCTTCCTCATTACTTTTGTGGAAAAGTTTGTGGAGAATTGGTAGTTATTCTTTAACTGTTTGGTAGAATTCAGCAGTGAAGACATCAGGTCCTGGGTGTTGGTTGTTGTTGTTGTTGTTTTGATGGAAGATGTTTTATTATTGATTCAATTTCCAAACTCATTATTGATGTGTTCAGATGTTATATTTCCTCACAATTTAATCTGGGTAGTTGTATGTGTGCAGAAATTTATTCATTTTATTCTACATTATCAAATTTGTTGGCATATAGTTATGAGTAATGTCTTACAATCCCTTATATTTCTGTGGTGTATCAGTTGTAATGTCTCCTTTTTCATCTTTTATTTATTTGAATTTTCTCTCCTTTTGTCTTAGTTTAGCTAAAGGTTTGTCAGTTTTACCTTTACACTTTGTCTTATTTATCTTTTGAAATATTTTTTAGTGTCTGTTTCCTTTATATCTGCTGTGAGCTTTATTATTTCCTTCCTTCTACCAATTTTGGGTTTAGTTTGTTTTTGATGTTCTAGTTACTTGAAGTGTATAATTTTGCTTTGTGATTTGAAAATCTTTCTTCATTTTTGGTGTAGGCTTTTATTGCTATAAATTTCCCTCTTAGAACTGCTTTTGCTACGTTCCATAGGTTTGGGTATGTTGGATTTTCATTCTTACTTGTCTCAGTGACTTTTGAAATTTTCCTATTAATGTCTTAATGAGACCTATTGATTTCTTGGGTGCATGCTATTTAATTTCCATGTTTTTATAAAATTTCCAAGGGCTTTCCTGTTGTTGATTTCTGGCTTTATATCACTGTCATCAGAAAAGATACTTCATATGATATCTGTCTTCTTAAGTTTGTTAAGACTTATTATGTGTCATAATGTATGATTGGTCCTAGAGAATGTTTGGTGTACAGTTGAGAATAATTTGTATTCTGCAGCTGCTAGATGATGTATTAGTCTGTTTTCATACTGCTGATAAAGACATACCCGAGACTGGGTAATTTACAGAGAAAAAGAGGTTTAGTGGACTCATAGTTCCACGTGGCTGGGGAGGTCTCCCAATCATGATGGAAGGCGAAAGACACATCTTACATGGTAGCAAACAAAATAGAATTGAGAACCAAGTGAAAGGGTTCCCCCTTATAAAACCATCAGATCTTGTTAGACGTATTCACTACCACAAGAACAGTATGGGGGAAACCGCCCCCATGATTCAATTATCTCCCACTGGTTCCCTCCCACAACATGTATGAATTATGGGAGCTATAATCAAGATGAGATTTCGGTGGGGATATACAGCCAAACCATATCAGGTGAGATCTTCTTTACCTGCTAGGTCCATTTGGTCTATGGTATAGTTTGAGTCTGTCATTTTTTGGTTGATTTTCTCTTCATATAATCTGTCCATTTTTAAAGTGGAGTGTTGAAATTTCCTACTAATATTGTATTGCAGTCTATCTCTACCTTTAAATCTAATATTTGCTTTACATATCTGGTTGTTCTGGTGTTGGGTACATATATAGTTACACCTAAGTAACATATATGTTACGTCCTCTTATTGAATTGGACCTTTTATCATTTCATTATACAGTGACATTCTTTTTTTATATAGTTTTTTTATTTAAAGCCTTTTAAAATATGACATGACTGTGGCTACTCCTGCTTGCTTTTCATTTGTTTGCATAAAATATATTTTTCCATCTCTTCACTTTCAGTCTATTTGTCTTTAATAGTGAGGTAAGTATCATGTAGGCAGCACATAGGTGGGTTTTGCTATCTGAATCCACTCATCCACTTTATATCTTTTAAGTAGAGTTTAATCCACTTCTATTCAAGTTTATTATTGATAAATTAGGACTTCCTTCTACCATTTGATTACTTGTTTTTTAGATTACTTGTTCACTTCTTCCTTTCTTATTGTTCATCTCACTAGTTTGGTGGTTTTCTGTGGTGCTAAGCTTTGTTTCTTTTCCCTTTTTTGGTGTGTGTGTGTGTATCTGCTGTAATTTATTTCTTTCTGGTAAGTGAAACTAACATACAGAGTCCTGTATTTGTAACAGACTATTTTACACTGATAACAACTTAACTTCTGTCACATAAAAATACTCTTGACTTCTCCCCCTCACACACACAATTTATACTTTTGTTACCTTACATTGCATCTTTATGAATGGTAGACTCAATGGAACATAGGATCTATGTCACAACTAAATCAATTATTTAATGGCAGCATTAAAGCAGCCCAAAGAATGTGAAAAACTGGTGTGGGTGTATTTAACTTTTTAAAAACTATGTTTCATAATGTTTTCATTAAAAAGTCTTTATCAGTTTGCTAATGCCTAATTTTTACAACCAGCCACCATAGATTTTACAGGATAAATATATTATTTCAGTGGTAATTGAAGCAGAATTTTTGTTGCTCTTCTTACCCTTAGAGATTGTGTATTATCCTCAGACGTAATTCTTTGATTTCTTTTCTTTTCATGTTGTTACACATAGTTACCAACAATCAACGTGAGAATAACCTTTGAATATTTTCAAGCATTAAGATTTGTTTATACAGCTGCACAATTAGACAACCAACACTCTTGGGTCTTTACCTCTCAGCATTCACCTGATTATTAACTTAAAGGTATGATGGGAAAAGTATCAATTTTTCTTGGTCACCTAGATTTAGAAATATGTAATAACTATAAGCTTGGGTCTGCTTCTTCAGAAGCCTAGGAAGTGGAGTGATGGTTCTCTGAAGAGGCTGGAAACAAAGTATGTGTTTCCAGAAGGCTTAATAGAATATGTTGAGACATAGGCCATTAACACAAAAGTGAAAGAAATGCAAAAAATGTATGAAAGTAAGGATTTGAGAAGGGAAATTTTATTTTTAAGTCTAAGATTCCTATGAATTATATGAAAGTAAACGTCCTATCCCTAAAATTAGCCAAAGGAAGCACTTCACTTATCAATGTGATATGACTTTTCATACTCTTATCTAAAGATATCCTAAACTAAGATACAGTTTTCTAAGAAAAGACCTTTTACTCATGCTTTAAAGCATGTTAGATGATTCCTACCACATCACATCATGTTGTTTACATGTATGATTTAAACTGCATTTATTCTTCAACTCACTGGTTCCTTAGGCTTCTTATCTTTCCTTGCACGCTTAGATAATTTTATGTAAAATTGATTTTTAGAAGTTTAGTTGCTGGGCGTAATGGCTGTCACCTGTAAACCCAGTACTTTGGGAATTCAAGGCAGGTGGATTTCTTGAGTCTTGGAGTTTGAGGCCTGCCTGGGAAAGATGACAAACCCCATTTGTACAAAAATAAAAATATTAGCTGGATATGGTGGCACATGCCTGTGGTCCCAGCTACCCCAAGTCTGAGGTGGGTGGATGGCTTGAGTCCGAGAGGCAGAGGTGTGAGCCAAGATCATGCCCTGCTCTTCACCCTGGGCAACGAAGCCAGACACTGTTTCAAAAAAAAAAAATCTAGTGAGATTAGATTTCTATTTCTATGTGATTCAAAATTAGGAGAATTTCAAGGCTAATGACTATTAAAAAATGGCCATTGCTACTTGCATGTTCTATGAAGCGAGCATACACAGCAACGTGCTACCTAAAAACCAAGCTATTTAATATGTAGCTTAGATTTCAGATTTGATTGTCTTTGAGGTTTCATTATTGCAGAGATCAATTGCCAGACCAAATATAGACTAATTATGTACTTGGTCTTTTTTCATACGAAACATCCCAGCCTTGGGTATAAATTAAGAGCAAATACGGATGTTTATACCGATAGCGGTGTAGATATTTCAATGTTTATACAGTTAGCGGTGTAGATATTTCCATGTCTATACAGATAGCGGTGTGGACATTTCCATGTTTATACAGATAGTGGTGTAGATATTTCCATGTTTATAGAGATAGCGGTATAGATATTTCCATGTTTATACAGATGGCAGTGTAGATATTTCCATGTTTATAGACATGGCAGTGTAGATATTTCCATGTTCCTACAGATGGCGGTGTAGGTACTTCCATGTTCATACAGATGGCGGTGAAGATATTTGCATGTTCATACAGATGTATGTGTAAATATTTCCATGATCATACAGATGGTGGTGTAGATATTTCCATGTTCATACAGATTTCACGGTAGATATTTCCAAGTTCATACAGATGGCGGTGTAGATATTTCCATGTTCATACAGATGGCGGTGTAGATATTTCCATGTTTATAGAGATTGCGGTGAAGATATTTCCATGTTTATACAGATGGCGGTGTAGGTATTCCCATTTTTATTCAGATGGCGGTGTAAATATTTCCATTTTATACAGATAGCGGTGTAGATATTTCCATGTTCATCCAGATGGCGGTGTAGATATTTCCATGCTTATACACGTAGCGGTGCAGATATTTCCATGTTTACAGAGATAGCGGTGTAGATATTTCCATGTTGTTACACATAGCGGTGCAGATATTTCCAAGTTTATAGAGATGGCGGTGTAGATATTTCCATGTTTCTACAGATAGCGGTATGGATATTTCCATGTTTATACAGATGGCGGTGCAGATATTTCCATGTTTATAGAGATAATGGTGCAGATATTTCCATGTTTGTGAACATAGCGGTGTAAATATTTCCATGTTTATAGAGACAGCGGCGTAGACATTTCCATGTTAATAGAGATAGCATTCTAGATATTTCCATGTTTCTACAGATAGTGGGGTAGATATTTCAATGTTCATACAGATAGTAGTGTTGATATCTCCATGTTTATAGAGATAGCGGTGTAGACACTTCCCTGTTTTACAGATAGCAGTGTTGATATTTCCATGTTTATACAGATAGCGGTATAGATATTTCCATGTTTATACAGATAGCGGTGTAGATATTTCCATGTTTATACAGATAGCGGTGTACATATTTCCATGTTTATACAGATAGCCGTGTAGATATTTCCATGTTTATACATATAGCGTTGTAGATATTTCCATGCTTATACACGTAGCGGTGCAGATATTTCCATGTTTATACAGATAGCGGTGTAGATATTTCCATGTTTATACAGATAGCGGTGTTGGTATTTCCATCTTTATAGTGACGGCGCTGTGGATATTTCCATGTTCAAACAGATGGCGGTGTAGAAATTTCCAAGTTTACACAGATAGAAGTGTAGACATTTCCATGTTTACACAGATACCGTTGTAGGTATTTCCATGTTTATAGAGATAGCGGTGTAGATATTTCCATGTTTATACAGATAGCTGTGAAGATATTTCCATGTTTATAAAGATAGCGGTGTAGATATTTCCATGTTCATACAGACAGCGGTTTAGATATTTTCAGGTTTATACAGATAGCGGTGTAGATATTTCCATGTTTTTACAGATAGCCTTGTAGATATTTCCATGTTTATATAGATGGCGGTGTAGATATTTCCATGTTTATAGAGATGGCGGTGTAGATATTTCCATGTTTATACAGATGGCCCTGTAGATATTTCCATGTTCATACAGATGACGGTGTAGATATTTCCATGTTTACACAGATGGCAGTGTAGATATTTCCATGTATACACAGATAGCGTTGTAGATATTTCTATGTTTATAGAGATAGCGGTGTAGATATTTCCATGTTTAGACAGATGGCGGTGTACATATTTCCATCTTTATAGAGATGGTGTTGTAGATATTTCCATGTTCATAGAGAGGGCGGTATAGATATTTCCGTGTTTATGAAGATGGCAGTGTAGATATTTCCGTGTTTATAGAGATGGCGGTTTAGATATTTTCATGTTTATAGAGATAGCCGTGTAGATACTTCCATGTTCATACAGATGGCGCTGTAGATATTTTCATGTTCATACAGATAGCTGTGTAGATATTTCCATGTTTATAGAGATGGCGGTGTAGATATTTCCTTGTTTATACAGATAGCGGTGTAGATATTTCCATGTTTACAGAGGTAGCGGTGTAGATATTTCCATGTTTATGCAGATAGCGGTGTAGATATTTAAATGTTTATAGAGATAGCGGTGTAGATATTTCCATGTCCATACTGATTGCGGTGTAGATATTTATTTCCATCTTTATACAGATGGTGGTGTAGATATTTCCATATTCACACAGATGGCTGTGGAGATATTTAAATGTTTATAGAGATGGCAGTGTAGATATTTCCATGTTTCTACAGATGGCGGTGTAGATATTTCCATGTTTATAGAGATAGCGGTGTAGATATCTAGATGTTTATACATACAGCGGTGTAGATATTTCCATGTTCATGCAGTAGCGGTGTAGATATTTCTATGTATATACAGATAGCGGTGTGGATATTTCCATGTTTTTACAGATGGCAGTGTAGATATTTCCATGTTTATAGAGATGGCGGAGTAGCTATTTCCTTGTTTATACAGATAGCGGTGTAGGTATTTCCATGTTTATAGAGATGGCGGTGTAGATATTTCCTTGTTTATACAGATAGCGGTGAAGATATTTCCATGTTCATAGAGATAGCGGTGTAGATATTTCCATGTTTATACAGATAGCAGTGTAGGTATTTCCATGTTCATACAGATAGCTGTGTTGATATTTGCATCTTTATGCAGGTGGTGGCGTAGATATTTAAAAGTTCATACAGATGGCGTTGTAGATATTTCCATGATTATAGAGATGGCGGTGTTCATGTTTCCATGTTTATACAGATGGCGGTGTAGATATTTCCATGTTTATACAGATGGCGGTGTAGTTATTTCCATGTTTATAGAGATGGCATTGTAGATATTTCCATGTTTATACGAATGGCCATGTAGATATTTCCATGTTCATACAGATGGCGGTGTAGATATTTCCATGTTTACACAGATGGCAGTGTAGATATTTCCATGTATACACAGATAGCGTTGTAGATATTTCTATGTTTATAGAGATAGCAGTGTAGATTTTTCCATGTTTATACAGAAGGCGGTGTACATATTTCCATCTTTGTAGAGATGGAGTTGTAGATATTTCCATGTTCATAGAGAGGGCGGTATAGATATTTCCGTGTTTATAAAGATGGCGGTGTAGATAATTCCGTTTTTAGAGAGATGGCGGTTTAGATATTTTCATGTTTATAGAGATAGCCGTGTAGATACTTCCATGTTTATACAGATGGCGCTGTAGATATTTTCATGTTCATACAGATAGCGGTGTAGATATTTCCATGTTTATAGAGATGGCAGTGTAGATATTTCCTTGTTTATACAGATAGCGGTGTAGATATTTCCATGTTAACAGAGGAAGCATTGTAGATATTTCTATGATTATGCAGATAGCGGTGTAGATATTTAAATGTTTATACAGATAGCGGTGTAGATATTTCCATGTCCATACTGATTGTGGTGTAGATATATATTTCCATCTTTATACAGATGGTGGTGTAGATATTTCCATATTCTCACAAATCGCTGTGTAGATATTTCCATGTTTATAGAGATGGCAGTGTAGATACTTCCATGTTTCTACAGATGGCGGTGTAGATATTTCCATGTTCATATAGTAGCGGTGTAGATATTTCTATGTATATACTGATAGCGATGTGGATATTTCCATGCTTTACTGATGGCAGTGTAGATATTTCCTTGTTTATAGAGATGGCGGTGTAGCTATTTCCTCGTTTATACAGACAGCGGTGCAGATATTTGCATATTTATAGAGATAGCGGTGTAGATATTTCCATGTTCATACAGATAGCGGTGTAGATATTTCCATGTTCATCCAGATGGCGGTGTAGATATTTCCATGGTCATACAGATGGCGGTGTAGATATTTCCATGTTTACAGAGATAGCGGTGTAGATATTTCCATGTTGTTACACATAGCGGTGCAGATATTTCCAAGTTTATAGAGATGGCGGTGTAGATATTTCCATGTTTCTACAGATAGCGGTATGGATATTTCCATGTTTATACAGGTGGCGGTGTAGATATTTCCATGTTTGTAGAAATGGCAGTCTAGATATTTCCATGTTTATAGAGATAGTGGTGTAGATATTTCCAAGTTTATAGAGATAGCGGTGTAGGTATTTCCATGTTTATACACATAGCGGTGTAGATATTTCCATGTTTATACAGATAGCAGTGTAGATATTTCCATTTTTATACAGATAGCAGTGTAGATATTTCCATGTACATACAGAGCGCGGTGTAGCTATTTCCACCTTTATAGAGACGGCGGTGTAGATATTTCCATTTTCATACAGATGGCGGTGTAGATATTTCCATGTTTATACAGATGGTGGTGTAGATATCTCCATGTTTATAGAGATAGCGGTGTAGACACTTCCCCGTTTTGCAGATAGCAGTGTAGATATTTCCATGTTTATACAGATAGCGGTGTAGATATTTAAGTGTTTATACAGATAGCGGTGTAGATATTTCCATGTCCATACTGATTGCGGTGTAGATATATATTTCCATCTTTATACAGATGGTGGTGTAGATATTTCCATATTCTCACAAATGGCTGTGTAGATATTTCCATGTTTATAGAGATGGCAGTGTAGATACCTCCATGTTTCTACAGATGGCGGTGTAGATATTTCCATGTTCATATATTAGCGGTGTTGATATTTCTATGTATATACTGATAGCGATGTGGATATTTCCATGCTTTTACAGATGGCAGTGTAGATATTTCCTTGTTTATAGAGATGGCGGTGTAGATATTTCCATGTTTATACAGATAGCGATGAAGATATTTGCATGTTTATACAGATAGCGGTGTACATATTTCCATGTTTATACAGATAGCGGTGTAGATATTTAAATGTTTATACAGATAGCGGTGAAGATATTTGCATGTTTATACAGATAGCGGTGTACATATTTCCATGTTTATACAGATAGCGGTGCAGATATTTCTATGTTTATACACATAACGTTGTAGATATTTCCATGCTTATACACTTAGCGGTGAAGATATTTCCATGTTAATACAGATAGCGGTGTAGATACTTCCATGTTCATTCAGATGGCGGAGTAGTTATTGCCATGTTTATAGAGATAGCGTTGAAGATGCCTCTATGTTTATACAGATGGCGCTGTAGGTATATTCATTTTCATACGGATAGCGGTGTAGGTATTTCCATGTTTATAGAGATGGCGGTGTAGATATTTCCTTGTTTATACAGATAGCGTTGAAGATATTTCCATGTTCATAGAGATAGCGGTGTAGATATTTCCACGTTTATACAGATAGCAGAGTAGGTATTTCCATGTTCATACAGATAGCGGTGTAGATACTTGCATCTTTATGCATTTGGCGGCGTAGATATTTAAATGTTCATACAGATGGCAGTGTAGATATTTCCATGGTTATAGAGAGGGCGGTGTTGTTGTTTCCATGTTTATACAGATGGCGGTGTAGATATTACCATGTTTATACAGATGGCGGTGTAGATATTTCCTTTTTCATACAGATAGCGGTGTAGATATTTCCATGTTTATAGAGATGGCAGTGTAGATATTTCCTTGTTTATACAGATAGCGGTGTAGATATTTCCATGTTAACAGAGGAAGCGTTGTAGATATTTCTATGATTATGCAGATAGCGGTGTAGATATTTAAATGTTTATACAGATAGCGGTGTAGATATTTCCATGTCCATACTGATTGCGGTGTAGATATATATTTCCATCTTTATACAGATGGTGGTGTAGATATTTCCATATTCTCACAAATGGCTGTGTAGATATTTCCATGTTTATAGAGATGGCAGTGTAGATACTTCCATGTTTCTACGGATGGCGGTGTAGATATTTCCATGTTCATATAGTAGCGGTGTAGATATTTCTATGTATATACTGATAGCGATGTGGATATTTCCATGCTTTTACAGATGACAGTGTAGATATTTCCTTGTTTATAGAGATGGTGGTGTAGCTATTTCCTTGTTTATACAGATAGCGGTGTAGATATTTGCATATTTATAGAGATAGCGGTGTAGATATTTCCATGTTCATACAGATAGCGGTGTAGATACTTCCATGGTCATACAGATGGCGGTGTAGATATTTCCATGGTCATACAGATGGCGGTGTAGATATTTCCATGTTTACAGAGATTGCGGTGTAGATATTTCCATGTTGTTACACATAGCGGTGCAGATATTTCCAAGTTTATAGAGATGGCGGTGTAGATATTTCCATGTTTCTACAGATAGCGGTATGGATATTTCCATGTTTATACAGGTGGCGGTGTAGATATTTCCATGTTTGTAGAAATGGCAGTCTAGATATTTCCATGTTTATAGAGATAGTGGTGTAGATATTTCCAAATTTATAGAGATAGCAGTGTAGGTATTTCCATGTTTATACCCATAGCGGTGTAGATATTTCCATTTTTATACAGATAGCGGTGTAGGTATTTCCATTTTTATACAGATAGCAGTGTAGATATTTCCATGTACATACAGAGAGCGATGTAGCTATTTTCACCTTTATAGAGACGGCGGTGTAGATATTTCCATGTTCATACAGATGGCGGTGTAGATATTTCCATGTTTATACAGAAGGTGGTGTAGATATCTCCATGTTTATAGAGATAGCGGTGTAGACACTTCCCCGTTTTGCAGATAGCAGTGTAGATATTTCCATGTTTATACAGAGAGCGGTGTAGATATTTCCATGTTTATACAGATTGCGATGAAGATATTTGCATGTTTATACAGATAGCGGTGTACATATTTCCATGTTTATACAGATAGCGGTTTAGATATTTAAATGTTTATACAGATAGCGGTGAAGATATTTGCATGTTTATACAGATAGCTGTGTACATATTTCCATGGTTATACAGATAGCGGTGTTGATATTTCTATGTTTATACACATAGCGTTGAAGATATTTCCATGCTTATACACTTAGCGGTGAAGATATTTCCATGTTCATACAGATAGCGGTGTAGATACTTCCATGTTCATTCAGATGGCGGAGTAGTTATTGCCATGTTTATAGAGATAGCGTTGAAGATGCCTCTATGTTTATACAGATGGCGCTGTAGGTATATTCATTTTCATACGGATAGCGGTGTAGGTATTTCCATGTTTATAGAGATGGCGGTGTAGATATTTCCTTGTTTATACAGATAGCGGTGAAGAAATTTCCATGTTCATAGAGATAGCGGTGTAGATATTTCCATGTTTATACAGATAGCAGTGTAGGTATTTCCATTTTCATACAGATAGCGGTGTAGATATTTGCATCTTTATGCATTTGGCGGCGTAGATATTTAAATGTTCATACAGATGGCGGTGTAGATATTTCCATGGTTATAGAGAGGGCGGTGTTGTTGTTTCCATGTTTATACAGATGGTGGTGTAGATATTTCCATGTTTATACATGTGGCGGTGTAGATATTTCCATGTTCATACAGATAGCCGTGTAGATATTTCCATGTTCATACAGATGGCGGTGTAGATATTTCAATGTTTATACAGATAGTAGTGTAGATATCTCCATGTTTATAGAGACAGCGTTGTAGACACTTCCCGGTTTTGCAGATAGCAGTGTAGATATTCCCATGTTTATACAGATAGCGGTGTAGATATTTCCATGTTTTTACAGATAGCGTTGTAGATATTTCCATGCTTATACACTTAGCGGTGTAGATATTTCCATCCTTATACACTTAGCGGTGTAGATATTTCCATGTTTATACAGATAGCGGTGTAGGTATTTCCATCTTTATAGTGATGGCGCTGTGGATATTAGCATGTTCAAACAGATGGCGCTGTAGAAATTTCCATGTTTACACAGATAGCGGTGTAGACATTTCCATGTTTACACAGATACCGTTGCAGATATTTCAATGTTTATTGAGATAGCGGTGTAGATATTTCCATGTTTATACAGATAGCTGTGAAGTTATTTCCATGTTTATAAAGATAGCGGTGTAGATATTTCCATGTTCATACAGATAGCGGTTTAGGTATTTTCATGTTTATACAGATAGCGGTGTAGATATTTCCATGTTTTTACAGACAGCCTTGTAGATATTTCCATGTTTAAACTGATGGTGGTGTAGATATTTCCATGTTTATACACATGACGGTGTAGGTATTTCCATGTTTATGGAGATGGCGGTCTAGATACTTTCATGTTTAAGGAGATAGCGGTGTAGTTATTTCCATGTTTAGAGAGATAGCGGAGTTGATATTTCCATGTTCATTCAGATAGCGGTGTAGATATTTCCATGTTCATACAGACAGCGGTGTAGATATTTCCATGTTCATACAGATAGCGTTGTAGATACTTCCATGTTCATTCAGATGGCGGAGTAGTTATTTCCATGTTTATAGAGAAAGCGTTGTAGATGCCTCTATGTTTATACAGATGGCGCTGTAGATATATTCATGTTCATACAGATAGCGGTGTAGGTATTTCCATGTTTATAGAGTTGGCGGTGTAGATATTTCCTTGTTTATACAGATAGCGGTGAAGATATTTCCAGGTTCATAGAGATAGCGGTGTAGATATTTCCATGTTTATACAGATAGCAGTGTAGGTATTTCCAAGTTCATACAGATAGCGGTGTAGATATTTGCATCTTTATGCAGGTGGCGGCGTAGATATTTAAATGTTCATACAGATGGCGGTGTAGATATTTCCATGCTTATAGAGATGGCGGTGTATATATTTTCATGTTTACACAGATAGCGGTGTAGACATTTCCATGTTTACACAGATAGCGGTGTGGATATTTCCATGTTTATGCAGATAGCGGTGTAGATATTTCCATGTTTATACAGATAGCGGTGCGGGTATTTCCATGTTTATACAGATAGTGGTGCAGATATTTCCATGTTTATAAAGATAGCGGTGTAGATATTTCCATCTTAATACAGATGGCGGTGTAGATATGTCCATGTTCGTACAGATGGCGGTGTAGATATTTCCATGTTCATACAGATGGCAGTGTAGATATTTCAAAGTTTATAGAGGTAGCGCTGTAGTTATTTCCATATTTATAGAGAAATCTGTGAAGATATTTCCATGTATATGCAGATAGCTGTGTAGATATTTCCAAATTCATACAGATAGCGGTGTAGATATTTCCACGCTTATACAGATAGCGGTGTAGAGATTTCCATCT
Organism: Gorilla gorilla gorilla; assembly: GCF_029281585.2. Taxonomy (NCBI): domain Eukaryota; kingdom Metazoa; phylum Chordata; class Mammalia; order Primates; family Hominidae; genus Gorilla; species Gorilla gorilla. Next base: position 1,254,956 of record NC_073239.2, on the reverse strand, counting down.
CAATAGAGATGGCGGTGTATATATGTCCATGTTCGTACAGATGGCGGTGTAGATATTTCCATGTTCATACTTATGGCGGTGTAGGAATTTCGAAGTTTATAGAGATAACGCTGTAGTTATTTCCATATTTATAGAGATATCTGTATAGATATTTCCATGTATATGCAGATAGCTGTGTTGATATTTCCATGTTCATCCAGATGCCGGTGTGGATATATCCGTGTTCATACAGATGTCGGTGAAGATATTTCCATGTTCTTACAGATGGCGGTGTAGATATTTCCATGTTCATACAAATGGCAGTGTAGGTATTTCCATGTTCGTAGAGATGGCGGTGTAGATATTTCCATGTTCATACAAATGGCGGTGTAGGTATTTCCATGTTCACAGACATGGCGGTTTAGATATTTCCATGTTTATACAGATAGCAGTGTAGTTATTTCCATGCTTATAGAGACAGCAGTGTAGATATTTCCATTGATATACAGATAGCGGTGTAGATATTTCCATGTTCATACAGATAGCGGTGTAGATATTTCCATGTTCATACAGATATCAGTGTAGATATTTCCATGTTCATACAGATAGCGGTGTAGATATTTACATGTTCATACAGATGGCGGTGTAGATATTTCCATCTTCGTACGGATGGCAGTGTAGATATTTCCATGTTCATACAGGTGGTGGTGTAGATATTTCCATGTTTATACAGATAGCAGTGTAGATATTTCCATGTTTATAGAGATAGCAGTGTAGATATTTCCATTGTTATACAGATAGCTGTGTTGATATTTGCATGTTCATTCAGATAGCGGTATAGATATTTCCACGTTCGTACAGATAGAGGTGTAGATATTTCCATGTTGATACAGATACCGGTGTAGATATTTCCATGTTCATACAGATAACAGTGTAGATATTTCCATGTTCATACAGATATCGGTGTAGATATTTCCATTTTCCTACAGTTAGCGGTGTATATATTTCCATGTTCATACAGATGGCCGTGTAGATATTTACATGTTCATAGAGATGGCGGTGTAGATATTTCCATGTTCGTACAGATGGCGGTGTAGATATTTCCAGGTTCATAGAGATGGCGGTGTAGATATTTCCAAGATTATGCAGATAGCGGTATAGATATTTCCATGTTTATACAGATGGTGGTGTAGATATTTCCATGTTTATAGAGATGGCGGTCTAGATATTTCCATGTTTATAGAGATAGTGGTGTATTTATTTCCAAGTTTATAGAGACAGCGTTGTAGATATTTCCATGTTTATATAGATAACGGTGAAGATATTTCCATGTTTATACAGATAGCGGTGTAGATATTTCCATGTTTATACAGATAGCAGTGTAGATATTTCCATGTTTATAGAGATTGTGGTGTAGATAATTCCAATTTTATAAAGATAGCAGTGTAGATATTTCCACGTTTATAGAGATGGCGGTGTAGATATTTCCATGTTCATACAGATGGCGGTGTAGATATTTCCATGTTTATAGAGATGGCGGTGTAGATATTTTCATGTTTACACTGATGGTGGTGTAGATATTTCCATGTTCATACAAATGGCGGTGTATATATTTCCATGTTCATAGAGATGGCGGTGTAGATATTTCCATGTTCATACAAATGGCCGTGTAGATATTTCCACGTTCATAGAGATGGCGGTGTAGATACTTCCATGTTTACACAGATAGCAGTGTAGTTATTTCCATGTTTATAGAGACAGCAGTGCAGATATTTCCATTGATATACAGATAGCTGTGTAGATATTTCCATGTTTATACTGATAGCGGTGTAGATATTTCCATGTTCATACAGATAGCGGTGTAGATATTTCCATGTTCATACAGATAGCGGTGTAGATATTTCCATGTTCATACAGATAGCGGTGTCGATATTTCCATGTTCATACAGATAGCGGTGTAGATATTTCCATGTTCATACAGATAGCGGTGTAGATATTTCCATGTTCACACAGATAGCGGTGTAGTTATTTTCATGTTCATTCAGTTAGCAGTGTAGATATTTCCATGTTCACACAGATAGCGGTGTAGATATTTCCATGTTCATACAGTTAGCGGTGTAGATATTTCCATGTTCGTACAGATGGCGGTGTAAATATTTACATGTTCATACAGATGGCGGTGTAGATATTTCCATGTTCGTACGGATAGCAGTGTAGATATTTCCATGTTCATACAGATGGCGGTGTAGATATTTCAAAGTTTATAGTGATAGCGCTGTAGTTATTTCCATATTTATAGAGAAATTTGTGTAGATATTTCTATGTATATGCAGATAGCTGTGTAGATATTTCCATGTTCATGCAGATAGCGGTGTAGATATTTCCATGTTCATACCAATAGCGGTGTAGATATTTCCATGTCCATACAGTTAGCGTTGTAGATTTTTCCATGTTCATACAGATGGCGGTGTAGATATTTACATGTTCATACAGATGAAAGTGTAGATATTTCCAAGTTCGTACGGATGGCAGTGAAGTTATTTCCATGATCATACAGGTGGTGGTGTAGTTATTTCCATGTTTATAGAGATAGCAGTGTACATATTTGCATTGATATACAGATAGCTGGGTAGATATTTGCATGTTCATACAGATAACGGTGTAGATATTTCCATGTTCGTAGAGATAGCGGTGTAGATATTTCCATGTTCATACAGATAGCGTTGTAGATATTTCCATGTTCATACAGAAAACGGTGTAGATATTTCCATGTTCATAGAGATAGCGGAGTAGATATTTCCATGTTCATACAGTTAGCGGTGTAGATATTTCCATGTTCATACAGTTGGCGGTGTAGATATTTACATTTTCATACAGATGGCGGTGTAGATATTTCCATGTTTATACAGATGGCGGTGTAGATATTTCCATGTTCATAGAGATGGCTGTGTAGATATTTCCATGTTTATGCAGATAGCGGTATAGATATTTCCATGTTTATATAGATGGTGGTGTAGATATTTCCATGTTTATAGAGATGGCGGTCTAGATATTTCCATGTTTATACAGATAGCGGTGAAGATATTTCCATGTTTATACAGATAGCGGTGTAGATATTTCCATGTTTATACAGATAGAACTGTAGTTATTTCCATGTTTATAGAGATAGTGGTGTAGATAATTTCAATTTTATACCGAGAGCAGTGTAGATATTTCCACGTTCATACAGATAGCGATGTAGATATTTCCACGTTTATAGAGATGGCGGTGTAGATATTTCCATGTACATACTGATGGCGGTGTAGATATATCCATGTTCATACTCATGGTGGTGTAGATATTTCCATGTTCATAGAGATGGCGGTGTAGATATTTCCATGTTCATACAAATGGCGGTGTAGATATTTCCATGTTCATAAAGATGGCGGTGTAGATATTTCCATGTTTATAGAGATGGCGGTGTAGATATTTCCATGTTTACACAGATGGCGGTGTAGATATTTCCCTCTTTACACAGATAGCGGTGTAGACATTTCCATGTTTACACAGATAGCGGTGTGGATATTTCCATGTTTATGCAGATAGCAGTGTAGATATTTCCATGTTTATACAGATAGCGGTGCGGATATTTCCATGTTTATACAGATAGCTGGGCAGATATTTCCATGTTTATACAGATACCGGTGTAGATATTTCCATCTTAATGCAGATGGCGGTGTAGATATGTCCATGTTCATACAGATAGCGGTGTAGATATTTCCAAGTTCATACAGTTAGCGGTGTAGATATTTCCATGTGCATACAGATGGCGGTGTAGATATTTACATGTTCATTCAGATGGCGGTGTAGATATTTCCATGTTCATAGAGATGGCGGTGTAGACATTTCCATGTTCATACCGATGGCGGTGTAGATATTTCCATGTTCATAGAGATGGCGGTGTAGATATTTCCATGTTTATACAGATAGCAGTGTAGTTATTTCCATGTTTATAGAGATAGCAGTGTAGATATTTCCATTGATATACAGATAGCTGAGAAGATATCTGCATGTTCATACAGATAACGTTGTAGATATGTCCATGTTTATGCAGATAGCGGTATAGCTATTTCCATGTTTACACAGATGGCGGTGTAGATATTTCCATGTTTATAGAGATGGCGGTCTGGATATTTCCAAATTTATAGAGATAGTGGTGTAGTTATTTCCAAGTTTATAGAGATAGCGGTGTAGATATTTCAATGTTTATACAGATAGCGGTGTAGATAAATCCATGTTTATACAGATAGCGGTGTAGATATTTCCATGTTTATACAGATAGCGGTGTAGATATTTCCATGTTTATAGAGATGGCGGTCAAGATATTTCCTTGTTTATACAGATAGCGGTTTAGATATTTCCATGTTTATAGAGATAGCGGTGTAGATATTTCCATTTTTATACAGATAGCAATGTACATATTTCCATGTTCATACAGATAGGGGTGTAGATATTTCCATGTTTATAGAGATGGCAGTGTAGATATTTCCATGTCCATCCAAAAGCGGTGTAGGTATTTCCATGTTTATAGAGATAGCGGTGTAGTTATTTCCTTGTTTCTGAAGAAGGCTGTGTAGATATTTCCATGTATATGCAGTTAGGTGTGTAGATATTTCCATGTTCATACAGATACCGGTGTAAATATTTCCATGTTCATACAGATAGCGGTGTAGATATTTCCATGTTCCTAAAGATAGCGGTGTAGATATTTCCAAGTTCATGCAGGTAGCGGTGTAGATATTTCCATGTTCATACAGATGTCGGTGCAGATATTTCCATGTTTATAGAGATGGCGGTGTAGATATTTCCATGTTCGTACAGATGGCGGTGTAGATATTTCCATGTTTATGCAGATAGCGGTATAGGTATTTCCATGTTCATACAAACGATAGCGGTCTAGATATTCCCTCGTTTATACAGATAGCGGTGTAGATATTACCATGTTCATAGAGATAGCGGTGTAGATAATTCCAATTTTATACAGATTGCAGTGTAGTTATTTCCATGTTCATACAGATAGCGGTGTAGATATTTCCAGATTTATCGAGATTGCGGTGTAGATATTTCGAAGTTCCTACAGATGGCGGTGAAGATATTTCCATGTTCAAACAGATGGCGGTGTACATATTTTGAATTTTATAGAGATAGCGGTTTAGTTATTTCCATGTTTATAGAGAAAGCTGTGTAGATATTTCCATGTATATGCAGAAGGCTGTGTAGGTATTTCCATGTTCATGCAGATAGCGGAGTAGATATTTCCATGTTCATCCAGATGCCAGTGAAGGTATATACCTGTTCATACAGATGGCGGTGAAGATATATCCATTTTTATACAGATGGCTGTGTTGATATTTCCATGTTCATGCAAATGGCGGTGTAGATATTTCCATGTTCTTAGAGATGGCGGTGTAGATATTTCCACGTTCATACAAATGGCGGTGTAGATAATTCCTTGTTCATAGAGATGGCGGTGTAGATATTTCGATGTTTATAAAGATAGCAGTGTAGTTATTTCCATGTTTATAGAGATAGCAGTGTAGATACTTCCATTGATATACAGATAGCTGTGTAGATATTTGCATGTTCATAGAGATAGTGGTGTAGATATTTCCATGTTTATATAGATAGCGGTGTAGATATTTCCATGTTTATACAGATATCGGTGTGGATATTTCTATGTTTCTACCGATAGCAGTGCGGATATTTGCATCTTAATACAGATGGCGGTGTAGATATTTCCATGTTCATACACATGGCGGTGCAGCTATTTCCATGCTCATAGAGATGGCGGTGTATGTATTTCCAGTTTTATAGAGATAGCAGTGTAGTTATTTCCATGTTTATAGAGATAGCAGTGTAGATATTTCCATTGATATACAGATAGCTGTGTAGATATTTGCTTGTTCATAGAGATAGCGGTGTAGATATTTGCATGTTCATAGAGATAGCGGTGTAGATATTTCCATGTTCATACAGATAGCGGTGTAGATATTTCCATGTTCACACAGATAGCGGTGTAGATATTTCCATGTTCATACAGATAGCGTTGTTGATATTTCCATGTTCATACAGTTAGCGGTGTAGATATTCCCATGTTCATACAGATGGCGGTGTAGATATTTACATGTTCATACAGATGTCGGTGTAGATATTTCCATGTTCACACAGATAGCGGTGTAGATATTTCCATGTTCATACAGATAGCAGTTTAGATATTTCCATGTTCATACCAATAGCGCTGTAAACATTTCCATGTTCATACATTTAGCGGTGTAGATATTTCCATGTTCACACAGATGGCGGTGAGGATATTTATATGTTCACACAGATGGCGGTGTAGACATTTCCATGTTTGTACGGATGGCAGTGTAGATATTTCCATATTCATACAGGTGGCGGTGTAGATATTTCCATTGATATACAGATAGCTTAGTAGATATTTGCATGTTCATGCAGATAGCGGTGTAGATATTTCCATGTTCGTACAGATAGCGGTGTAGATATTTCCATGTTCATACAGATAGCGGTGTAGTTATTTCCATGTTCATACAGATAACGGTGTAGATATTTCCATGTTCATACAGACAGCGGTGTAGATATTTCCATGTTCATACAGTTAGCCGTGTAGATATTTCCATGTTCATACAGATGGCGGTATAGATATTTCCATGTTCGTACAGATGGCGGTGTAGATATTTCCATGTTCATAGAGATGGCGGTGTACATATTTCCATGTTTATGCAGATAGCGGTATAGATATTTCCATGTTTATACAGATGGTGGTGTAGATATTTCCATGTTTATAGAGATGGCGGTCTAGATAGTTCCATGTTTACAGAGATAGTGGTGTAGTTATTTCCAAGTTTATAGAGACAGCGTTGTAGATATTTCCATGTTTATACAGATAGCGGTGAAGATATTTCCATGTTTATACAGACAGCGGTATTGATATTTCCATGTTTATACAGATAGCAGTGTAGATATTTCCATGTTTATAGAGATAGTGGTGTAGATAATATCAATTTTATACAGAGAGCAGTGTAGATATTTCCAAGTTCATACAGATAGCGGTGTAGATATTTCCACGTTTATAGAGATGGCGGTGTAGATATTTCCATGTTCATAGAGACGGCGGTGTAGATATTTCCATGTTTATAGGGATGGCGGTGTAGATATTTTCATGTTTATAGAGATGGCAGTGTAGATATTTCCATGTTTACACAGATAGCGGTGTAGACATTTCCATGTTTACACAGATAGCGGTGTGGATATTTCCATGTTTATGCCGATTGCAGTGTAGATATTTCAATGTTTATACAGATAGCGGTGCGGATATTTCCATGTTTATACAGATAGTTGGGCAGATATTTCCATGTTTATACAGATAGCGGTGTAGATATTTCCATATTAATACAGATGGCGGTGTAGATATGTCCATGTTTGTACAGATGGCGGTGTAGATATTTCCATCTTCATACAGATGGAGGTGTAGATATTTCGAAGCTTATAGAGATAGCGCTGTAGTTATTTCCATATTGATAGAGAAAACTCTGTAGATATTTCCATGTATATTCAGAGAGCTGTGTAGATATTTCCATGTTCATGCAGATAGCGGTGTAGATATTTCCATGTTCATCCAGATGCCGGTGTACATATATCCATGTTCATACAGATGGCGTTGAAGATATTTCCATGTTCATACAGATGGTGGTGTAGATATTTCCATGTTCATACAAATGGCGGTGTAAATATTTCCATGTTCATAGAGATGGCGGTGTAGATATTTCCATGTTCATACAAATGGCGGTGTAGATATTTCCAGGTTCATAGAGATGGCAGTGTAGATATTTCCATATTTATACAGGTAGCATTGTAGTTATTTCCATGTTTATAGGGATAGCAGTGTAGATATTTTCATTGATATACAGAGAGCTGTGTAGATATTTCCATGTTCATACAGATAGCGGTGTAGATATTTCCATGTTCATACAGATGGCGGTATAGACATTTCCATGTTCGTACAGATGGCGGTGTAGATATTTCCATGTTCATAGAGATGGCGGTGTACATATTTCCATGTTTATGCAGATAGCGGTATAGATATTTCCATGTTTATACAGATGGTGGTGTAGATATTTCCATGTTTATAGAGATGGCGGTCTAGGTATTTCCATGTTTACAGAGATAGTGGTGTAGTTATTTCCAAGTTTATAGAGACAGCGTTGTAGATATTTCCATGTTTATACAGATAGCGGTGAAGATATTTCCAAGTTTATACAGACAGCGGTATGGATATTTCCATGTTTATACAGATAGCAGTGTAGATATTTCCATGTTTATAGAGATAGTGGTGTAGATAATTTCAATTTTATACAGAGAGCAGTGTAGATATTTCCAAGTTCATACAGATAGCGGTGTAGATATTTCCACGTTTATAGAGATGGCGGTGTAGATATTTCCATGTTCATAGAGACGGCGCTGTAGATATTTCCATGTTTATAGGGATGGCGGTGTAGATATATTCATGTTTATAGAGATGGCAGTGTAGATATTTCCATGTTTACACAGATAGCGGTGTAGACATTTCCATGTTTACACAGATAGCGGTGTGGATATTTCCATGTCTATGCAGATTGCAGTGTAGATATTTCCATGTTTATACAGATAGCGGTGCGGATATTTCCATGTTTATACAGATAGTTGGACAGATATTTCCATGTTTATACAGATAGCGGTGTAGATATTTCCATGTTCATACAGATAGCGGTGTAGATATGTCCATGTTCATACAGATAGAGGTGTAGATATTTCCATGTTCATACAGATAGCGGTGTAGATATTTCCATGTTCATACAGATAGCGGTGTAGGTATTTCCATGTTCATACAGTTAGCGGTGTAGATATTTCCATGTTTACAGAGATAGTGGTGTAGTTATTTCCAAGTACATAGAGACAGCCTTGTAGATATTTCCATGTTTATACAAATAGCGATGAAGATATTTCCATGTTTATACACATAGCGGTGTGGATGTTTCCATGTTTATACAGATAGCAGTGTAGATGTTTCCATGTTTATAGAGATAGTGGTGTAGATAATTTCAATTTTATACCGAGAGCAGTGTAGATATTTCCAAGTCCATACAGATAGCGGTGTAGATATTTCCACGTTTATAGAGATGGCGGTGTAGATATTTCCATGTTCATACTGATGGCGGTGTAGATATTTCCATGTTTATAGAGATGGCGGTGTAGGTATTTTCATGTTTACACAGATGGCATTGTAGATATTTCCATGTTTACACAGATAGCGTTGTAGACTTTTCCATGTTTACAAAGATAGTGGTGTGGATATTTCCATGTTTATGCAGATAGCGGTGTAGATATTTCCATGTTCATACATATAGCGTTGTAGATATTTCCATGTTCATACAGATAGCAGTGTAGATATTTCCATGTTCATGCAGATAGCGGTGTAGATATTTCCATGTTCATACCAATAGCGGTGTAGATATTTCCATGTTCATAAAGATAACGGTGTAGATATTTCCATGTTCATACAGATAGCGGTGTAGATATTTCCATGTTCATACAGTTAGTGGTGTAGATATTTCCATGTTCATACAGATGGCGGTTTAGATACTAACATCTTCATACAGATGGCGGTGAAGATATTTCCATGTTCGTACAGATGGCGGTGTAGGTATTTCCATGTTCATAGTGATGGCGGTGTAGATATTTCCATGTTTATGCAGATAGCGGTATAGATATTTCCATGTTTATACATATGGTGGTGTAGATATTTCCATGTTTATAGAGATGGCGGTCTAGATATTTCCATGTTTATACATATAGCGGGGAAGATATTTCCATGTTTATACAGATAGCGGTGTAGATATTTCCATGTTTATACAGATAGAAGTGTAGATATTTCCATGTTTATACAGATAGTGGTGTAGATAATTTCAATTTTATACCAAGAGCAGTGTAGATATTTCCAAGTTCATACAGATAGCGATGTAGATATTTCCAAGTTTATAGATATGGCAGTGTAGATATTTCCATGTTCATACTGATGGCGGTGTAGATATTTCCATGTTCATACAAATGGCGGTGTAGATATTTCCATGTTCATAGAGATGGCGGTGTAGATATTTGCATGTTCATACAAATGGCGGTGTAGATATTTCCATGTTCATAGAGATGGCGGTGTAGATATTTCCATGTTTATACAGATAGCAGTGTAGTTATTTCCATGTTTCTAGAGATAGCAGTGTAGATATTTCCATTGATATACACATAGCTGTGTAGATATTTGCATGTTCATACAGATAGCGGTGTAGATATTTCCATCTTCGTACAGATAGCGGTGTAGATATTTCCATGTTCATACAGATAGCGGTGTAGATATTTCCATGTTCGTACAGATAACGTTGTAGATATTTCCATGTTCATACAGATAGCGGTGTAGATATTTCCATGGTCATACATTTAGCGGTGTAGATATTTCCATGTTCATACAGAAGGCGGTGTAGATATTTACATGTTCATACAGATGGCCGTGTAGATATTTCCATGTTCGTACTGATGGCCGTGTAGATATTTCCATGTTCATAGAGAAGGCAGTGTAGGTATTTCCATGTTTATGCAGACAGTGGTATAGATATTTCTATGTTAATACAGATGGTGGTGTAGGTATTTCCATGTTTATTGAGATGGGGGTCTAGATATTTCCTTGTTTATAGAGATAGTGATGTAGTTATTTCCAAGTTTATAGAGACAGCGTTGTAGATATTTCCATGTTTATACAGATAGCGGTGAAGTTATTTCCATGTTTATACAGATAGCGGTGTAGACATTTTCATGTTTATACAGATAACAGTGTAGATATTTCCATGTTTATAGAGATAGTGGTGTAGATAATATCAATTTTATACAGATAGCAGTGTAGATATTTCCAAGTTCATACAGATAGCGGTGTAGATATTTCCACGTTTATAGAGATGGCAGTGCAGATATTTCCATGTTCATACAGATGGCGGTGTAGATATTTCCATGTTTACAGAGATGGCGGTGTAGATTTTTCCATGTTTACACAGATGGCGGTGTAGATATTTCCCTGTTTACAAAGATAGTGGTGTAGACTTTTCCATGTTTACACAGATAGCGGTGTGGATATTTCCATGTTTATGCAGATAGCGGTGTAGATATTTCCATGTTTATACAGATAGCGGTGCAGATATTTCCATGTTTATACAGATAGTTGGGCAGATATTTCCATGTTTATACAGATAGCGGTGTAGATATTTCCATCTTAATACAGATGGCGGTGTAGATATGTCCATGTTCGTACAGATGGCGGTGTAGATATTTCCATGTTTATACAGATAGCGGTGTAGATATTTCCATGTTTATACAGATAACAGTGTAGATATTTCCATGTTTATAGAGATAGTGGTGTAGATAATTTCAATTTTATACAGATAGCAGTGTAGATATTTCCAAGTTCATATTGATAGTGGTGTAGATATTTCCACGTTTGTAGAGATGGCGGTGTAGATATTTCCATGTTCATCCAGATGGCGGTGTAGATATTTCCATCTTCATACAAATGGCAGTGTAGATATTTCCATGTTGATAGAGATGGCGGTGTAGATATTTCCATGTTCATACCGATGGCGGTGTAGATATTTCCATGTTCATAGAGATGGCGGTGTAGATATTTCCATGTTTATACAGATAGCAGTGTAGTTATTTCCATGTTTATAGAGATAGCAGTGTAGATATTTCCATTGATATACAGATAGCTGTGTAGATATTTCCATGTTCATACAGATAGCGGTGTAGATATTTCCAAGTTCATACAGAGAGCGGTGTAGATATTTCCAAGTTCATACTGATAGCTGTGTAGATATTTCCATGTTCATACAGATAGCTGTGTAGATATTTCCATTTTCGTACACATAGCGGTGTAGATATTTCCATGTTCATACAGTTAGCGGTGTATATATTTCCATGTTCATACAGATGGCGGTGTAGATATTTATATGTTCATACAGATGGCGGTGTAGATATTTCCATGTTCATACGGATGGCAGTGTAGATATTTCCATGTTCATACAGGTGGCGGTGTAGATATTTCCATGTTTATACAGATAGCAGTTTAGTTATTTCCATGTTTACTGAGATAGCAGTGTAGATATTTCCATTGATATACAGATAGCTGTGTAGATATTTGCATGTTCATACAGATAGCAATGTAGATATTTCCATGTTCATACAGATAGCGGTGTAGATATTTCCATGTTCATACAGAGAGCGGTGTAGATTTTTCCATGTTCATTCAGATAGTGGTGTAGATATTTCCATGTTCATACAGATAGCGGTGTAGGTATTTCCATGTTCATACAGTTAGCGGTGATATTTCCATGTTCATACAGATGGCGGTTTAGATATTTACATGTTCGTACAGATGGCGGTGTAAATATTTCCAAGTTCTTACAGATGGTGGTGTAGATGTTTCCATGTTCATAGAGATTGCGGTGTAGATATTTCCATGTTTATGCAGATAGCGGTATAGATATTTCCATGTTTATACAGATGGTGGTGTAGATATTTCCATGTTTATACAGATGGCGGTCTGGATATTTCCATGTTTATAGAGATAGTGGTGTAGTAATTTGAAAGCTTATAGAGACAGCATTCTAGATATTTCCATGTTTATACAGATAGTGGTGAAGTTATTTCCATGTTTATACAGATAGCGGTGTAGATATTTCCATGTTTATACAGATAGCGGGGTAGATATTTCAATGTTTATAGACATAGTGGGGTAGATAATTCCAATTTTATACAGACAGCAGTGTAGATATTTCCAAGTTCATACAGATAGCAGTGTAGATATTTCCACGTTTATAGAGATGGCGGTGTAGATATTTCCATGTTCATACAGATGGCGGTGTAGATATTTCCATGTTCGTACAGATAGCGGTGTAGATATTTCCATGTTCATACAGATAACGGTGTAGATATTTCCATGTTCATACAGATAGCGGTGTAGATATTTCCATGTTCATACAGTTAGCCGTGTAGATATTTCCATGTTCATACAGATGGCGGTGTATATATTTACATGTTCATATAGATGTCGGTGTAGATATTTCCATGTTCGTACAGATGGCGGTGTAGATATTTCCATGTTCATAGAGATGGCGGTTTAGACATTTCCATGTTTATGCAGATAGCGGTATAGATATTTCCACGTTTATACAGATGGTGGTGTAGATATTTCCATGTTTATAGAGATGGCGGTCTAGATATTTCCATGTTTACAGAGATAGTGGTGTAGTTATTTCCAAGTTTATAGAGACAGCGTTGTAGATATTTCCATGTTTATACAGATAGCGGTGAAGGTATTTCCATGTTTATACAGATAGCGGTGTAGATATTTCCATGTTTATACAGATAGCAGTGTAGATATGTCCATGTTTATAGAGATAGTGGTGTAGATAATTTCAATTTAATACAGAGAGCAGTGTAGATATTTCCAAGTTCATACAGATAGCGGTGTAGATATTTCCACGTTTATAGAGATGGCGGTACAGATATTTCCATGTTCATTCAGATAGCGGTGTAGATATTTCCATGTTCATACCAATAGCGGTGTAGACATTTCCATGTTCATATATTTAGCGGTGTAGATATTTCCATGTTCATACAGATGGCGAAGATATTTCCATGTTCATACAGATAGCGGTGTGGATATTTCCATGTTCATACACTTAGCGGTGTAGATATTTCCATGTTCATACAGATGGCGGTGTAGATATTTCCATGTTCATAGAGATGGCGGTGTAGATATTTCCATATTTATACAGATAGCAGTGTAGTTATTTCCATGTTTATAGAGATAGCAGTGTAGATATTGCCATTGATATACAGATAGCTGTGTAGATATTTGCATGGTCATACAGATAGTGGTGTAGTTATTTCCATGTTCGTACAGATAGCGGTGTAGATATTTCCATGTTCGTACAGATAGCGGTGTAGATATTTCCATGTTCATACAGATAACGGTGTAGATATTTCCATGTTCATACAGATAGCGGTGTAGATATTTCCATGTTCATACAGTTAGCGGTGTAGATATTTCCATGTTCATACAGATGGCGGTGTAGATATTTACATGTTCATACAGATGGCGGTATAGATATTTCCATGTTCGTACAGATGGTGGTGTAGATATTTCCATGTTTATAGAGATGGCGGTATAGATATTTCCATATTTATAGAGATAGCAGTGTAGTTATTTCCATGTTTATAGAGACAGCTGTGTAGATATTTCCATTGATATTCAGATAGCTGTGTAGATATTTCCATGTTTACACAGATAGCGGTGTAGACATTTCCATGTTTACACAGATAGCGGTGTGGATATTACCAAGTTTATGCAGATAGCAGTGTAGATATTTCCATGTTTATACAGATAGCAGTGCAGATATTTCCATGTTTATTCAGATAGCGGTGCGGATATTTCCAAGTTTATACATATAGTTGGGCAGATATTTGCATGTTTATACAGATAGCGGTGTAGATATTTCCGTCTTAATACAGATGGCGGTGTAGATATGTCCATGATCGTACAGACGGCGGTGTAGATATTTCCATGTTCATACAGATGTCGGTGTAGATATTTCCATGTTCATAGAGATGGCGGTGTAGATATTTCCATGTTTATGCAGATAGCGTTATAGATATTTCCATGTTTATACAGATGTTGGTGTAGATATTTCCATGTTTATAGAGATGGCGGTCTAGATATTTCCATGTTTATAGAGATAGTGGTGTAGTTATTTCCAAGTTTATAGAGACAGCATTGAAGATATTTCCATGTTTATAGAGATAGTGATGAAGATATTTCCGTGTTCATACAGATAGCGGTGTAGATATTTCCATGTTTATACAGATAGCGGTGTAGGTATTTCCATGTTTATAGAGATAGTGGTGTATATAATTCCAATTTTATACAGGTAGCAGTGTAGATATTTCCAAGTTCATACAGATAGCGGTGTAGATATTTCCACGTTTATAGAGATGGCGGTGTAGATATTTGCATGTTCATACTGATGGCGGTGTAGATATTTCCATGTTTATAGAGATGGCAGTGTAGATATTTTCATGTTTACACAGATGGCGGTGTAGATATTTCCATGTTTACACAGATAGCGGTGTAGACATTTCCATTTTTAAACAGATAGCGGTGTGGATATTTCCATGTTTATGCAGATAGCGGTGTAGATATATCCATGTTTATACAGATAGCAGTGCGGATATTTCCATGCTTATACAGATAGTTGGGCAGATATTTCCATGTTTATACAGATAGCGGTGTAGGTATTTCCATCTTAATACAGATGGCGGTGTAGATATGTCCATGTTTGCATAGATGGCGGTGTAGATATTTCCAAGTTCATACAGATGGCGGTTTAGATATTTCGAAATTTATAGAGATAGCGCTGTAGTTATTTCCATATTCATAGAGAAATCTGTGTAGATATTTCCATGTATATTCAGATAGCTGTGTAGATAGATCCATGTTCATGCAGATAGCGGTGAAGATATTTCCATGTTCATCAAGATGCCGGTGTACATATATCCTTGTTCATATACATGGCGGTGAAGATATTTCCATGTTCATACAGATGGTGGTGTAGATATTTCCATGTTCATACAAATGGCGGTGTAGGTATTTCCATGTTCATAGAGATGGCGGTGTAGATATTTCCATGTTCATACAAATGGCGGTGTAGATATTTCCATGTTCATAGAGATGGCTGTGTTGATATTTCCATATTTATAGAGATTGCAGTGTAGTTATTTCCATGTTTATAGAGATAGTAGTGTAGATATTTCCATTGATATACAGATAGCTGTGTAGATGTTTGCATGTTCATAGAGATAGCGGTGTAGATATTTCCATGTTCATACAGATATCGGTGTAGATATTTCCATGTTCATACAGATAGCGGTGTAGATATTTCCATGTTCATACAGATAGCGGTGTAGATATTTCATTGTTCATACAGTTAGCGGTTTAGATATTTCCATGTTCATACAGATCACGGTGTAGATATTTACATGTTCATACAGATGGCGGTGTAGTTATTTCCATGTTCATACAGACAGCGGTGTAGATATTTCCATGTTCATACAGATAGCGGTGTAGATATTTCCATGTTCATACTGATAGCGGTGTAGATATTTCCATGTTCATACCAATAGCGGTGTAGAGATTTCCATGTTCATATATTTAGCGGTGTAGATATTTCCATGTTCATACAGATGACGAAGATATTTCCATGTTCATACAGATAGCGGTGTAGATATTTCCATGTACATACAGTTAGCGGTGTAGATATTTCCATGTTCATACAGATGGTGGTGTAGATATTTCCATGTTCATAGAGATGGCGGTGTAGATATTTCCATATTTATACAGAGAGCAGTGTAGTTATTTCCATGTTTATAGAGATAGAGGTGTAGATATTTCCATTGATATACAGATAGCTCTGTAGATATTTGCATGGTCATACAGATGGCAGTGTAGATATATCCATGTTCATACAGGTGGCGGTGTAGATATTTCCATGTTTATACAGATAGCAGTGTAGTTATTTCCATGTTTATAGAGACAGCTGTGTAGATATTTCCATTGATATTCAGATAGCTGTGTAGATATTTCCATGTTTACACAGATAGCGGTGTAGACATTTCCATGTTTACACAGATAGCGGTGTGGATATTTCCAAGTTTATGCAGATAGCAGTGTAGATATTTCCATGTTTATACAGATAGCGGTGCGGATATTTCCATGTTTATTCAGATAGCGGTGCGGATATTTCCATGTTTATACAGATAGTTGGGCAGATATTTACATGTTTATACAGATAGCGGTGTAGATATTTCCATCTTAATACAGATGGCGGTGTAGATATGTCCATGATCGTACAGACGGCGGTGTAGATATTTCCATGTTCATACAGATGTCGGTGTAGATATTTCCATGTTCATAGAGATGGCGGTGTAGATATTTCCATGTTTATGCAGATAGCGGTATAGATATTTCCATGTTTATACAGATGTTGGTGTAGATATTTCCATGTTTATAGAGATGGCGGTCTTGATATTTCCATGTTTATAGAGATAGTGGTGTAGTTATTTCCAAGTTTATAGAGACAGCGTTGAAGGTATTTCCATGTTTATAGAGATAGTGATGAAGATATTTCCGTGTTCATACAGATAGCGGTGTAGATATTTCCATGTTTATACAGATAGCGGTGTAGGTATTTCCATGTTTATAGAGATAGTGGTGTAGGTAATTCCAATTTTATACAGGTAGCAGTGTAGATATTTCCAAGTTCATACAGATAGCGGTGTAGATATTTCCACGTTTATAGAGATGGCGGTGTAGATATTTGCATGTTCATACTGATGGCGGTGTAGATATTTCCATGTTTATAGAGATGGCGGTGTAGATATTTTCATGTTTACACAGATGGCGGTGTAGATATTTCCATGTTTACACAGATAGCGGTGTAGACATTTCCATTTTTAAACAGATAGCGGTGTGGATATTTCCATGTTTATGCAGATAGCGGTGTAGATATATCCATGTTTATACAGATAGCAGTGCGGATATTTCCATGCTTATACAGATAGTTGGGCAGATATTTCCATGTTTATACAGATAGCGGTGTAGGTATTTCCATCTTAATACAGATGGCGGTGTAGATATGTCCATGTTCGTACAGCTAGCGTTGTACATATTTCCATGTTCATACAGATGGCGGTGTAGATATTTCGATGTTTATAGAGATAGCGCTGTAGTTATTTCCATATTTATAGAGAAATCTGTGTAGATATTTCCATGTATATGCAGATAGCTGTGTAGATATTTCCATGTTCATGCAGATAGCGGTGTAGATATTTCCATGTTCATCCAGATGCCGTTGTAGATAAATCCATGTTCATACAGATGGCGGTGAAGGTATTTCCATGTTCATACAGATGGCGGTGTAGATATTTCCATGTTCATACAAATGGCGGTGTAGATATTTCCATGTTCATAGTGACGGCGGTGTAGATATTTCCATGTTCATACAAATGGCGGTGTAGATATTTCCATGTTCATAGAGATGGCGGTGTAGATATTTCCATGTTTATACAGATAGCAGTGTAGTTATTTCCATGTTTATAGAGATAGCAGTGTAGATATTTCCATTGATATATAGATAGCTGTGAAGATATTTGCATGTTCATACAGATAGCGGTGAAGATATTTGCATATTCATGCAGATAGCGGTGTAGATATTTCCATGTTCATACAGATAGCGGTGTAGATATTTCCATGTTCATACAGATAACGGTGTAGATATTTCCATGTTCATACAGATAGCGGTGCAGATATTTCCATGTTTGTACAGTTAGCGGTGTAGATATTTCCATGTTCATACAGATGGCGGTGTAGATATTCACATGTTCATACAGATGGCCATGTAGATATTTCCATGTTCGTACAGATGGCGGTGTAGATATTTCCACGTTCATAGAGATGGCAGTGTAGATATTTCCATGTTTATGCAGATAGCTGTGTAGATATTTCCACGTTCATGCAGATAGCGGTGTAGATATTTCCATGTTCATCCAGATGCCGGTGTAGATATTTCCATGTTCATAGATATGGCGGTGTAGATATTTCCATGTTTATGCAAATAGCGGTATAGATATTTCCATGTTCATACAGATAGCGGTGTAGATATATCCATGTTCATACTGTTAGCGGTGTAGATATTTCCATGTTCATACAGATGGCGGTTTAGATATTTACATGTTCATACAGATGGCGGTGTAGATATTTCCATGTTCATAGAGATGGCGGTGTAGATATTTCCATGTTTATGCAGATAGCGGTATAGATATTTCCATGTTTATACAGATGGTGGTGTAGATATTTCCATGTTTATACAGATGGCGGTCTGGATATTTCCATGTTTATAAAGATAGTGGTGTAGTTATTTCAAAGCTTATAGAGACAGCATTGTAGATATTTCCATGTTTAAACAGATAGCGGTGAAGTTATTTCCATGTTTATACAGATAGCGGTGTAGATATTTCCATGTTTATACAGATAGCAGTGTAGTTATTTCCATGTTTATAGAGATACCAGTGTGGATTTTTCCATTGATATACAGATAGCTGTGTAGATATTTACATGTTCATAGAGATAGTGGTGTAGATATTTCCATGTTCATACAGATAGCGGTGTAGGTATTTCCATGTTCATACAGATAGCGGTGTAGATATTTCCATGTTCATACAGATAGCGGTGTAGATATTTCCATGTTCATACAGATAGCGGTGTAGATATTTCCATGTTCATACTGTTAGCGGTGTAGATATTTCCATGTTCATACAGTTAGCGGTGTAGATATTTACATGTCCATACAGATGGCGGTGTAGATATTTCCATGTTCATACAGATAGCGGTGTAGAGATTTCCATGTTCATACAGATAGCGGTGTAGATATTTCCATGTTCATACAGATAGCGGTCTAGATATTTCCAGGTTCATACCAATAGCGGTGTAGACATTTCCATGTTCATACAGTTAGCGGTGTAGATATTTCCATGTTCATACAGATGGCGGTGTAGATATTTACATGTTCATACAGATGGCGGTGTAGATATTTCCATGTTCGTACGAATGGCAGTGTAGATATTTCCATGTTCATACAGGTGGCGGTGTAGATATTTCCACGTTTATACAGATAGCAGTGTAGTTATTTCCATGTTTATAGAGATAGCAGTGTAGATATCTCCATTGATATACAGATAGCTGTGTAGATATTTGCATGGTCATACAGATAGCGGTGTAGATATTTCCATGTTCGTACCGATAGCGGTGTAGATATTTCCATGTTCATTCAGATAGTGGTGTAGATATTTCCATGTTCATACAGATAACGGTGTAGATATTTCCATGTTCATACAGATAGCGGTGTAGATATTTACATGTTCATACAGATAGCGGTGTAGATATTTCCATGTTCATACAGATAGCGGTGTAGATATTTCATTGTTCATACAGTTAGCGGTTTAGATATTTCCATGTTCATACAGATGGCGGTGTAGATATTTACATGTTCATACAGATGGCGGTGTAGTTATTTCCATGTTCATACAGATAGCGGTGTAGATATTTCCATGTTCATACAGATAGCGGTGTAGATATTTCTATGTTCATACTGATAGCGGTGTAGATATTTCCATGTTCATACCAATAGCGGTGTAGAGATTTCCATGTTCATATATTTAGCGGTGTAGATATTTCCATGTTCATACAGATGACGAAGATATTTCCATGTTCATACAGATAGCGGTGTAGATATTTCCATGTACATACAGTTAGCGGTGTAGATATTTCCATGTTCATACAGATGGTGGTGTAGATATTTCCATGTTCATAGAGATGGCGGTGTAGATATTTCCATATTTATACAGAGAGCAGTGTAGTTATTTCCATGTTTATAGAGATAGCAGTGTAGATATTTCCATTGATATACAGATAGCTGTGTAGATATTTGCATGGTCATACAGATGGCAGTGTAGATATTTCCATGTTCATACAGGTGGCGGTTTAGATATTTCCATGTTTATACAGATAGCAGTGTAGTTATTTCCATGTTTATAGAGACAGCTGTGTAGATATTTCCATTGATATTCAGATAGCTGTGTAGATATTTCCATGTTTACACAGATAGCGGTGTAGACATTTCCATGTTTACACAGATAGCGGTGTGGATATTTCCAAGTTTATGCAGATAGCAGTGTAGATATTTCCATGTTTATACAGATAGCGGTGCGGATATTTCCATGTTTATTCAGATAGCGGTGCGGATATTTCCATGTTTATACAGATAGTTGGGCAGATATTTGCATGTTTATACAGATAGCAGTGTAGATATTTCCGTCTTAATACAGATGGCGGTGTAGATATGTCCATGATCGTACAGACGGCGGTGTAGATATTTCCATGTTCATACAGATGTCGGTGTAGATATTTCCATGTTCATACAGATAGCGGTGTAGGTATTTCCATGTTCATACAGATAGCGGTGTAGATATTTCCATGTTCATACAGATAGCGGTGTAGATATTTCCATGTTCATACAGATAGCGGTGTAGATATTTCCATGTTCATACTGTTAGCGGTGTAGATATTTCCATGTTCATACAGTTAGCGGTGTAGATATTTACATGTCCATACAGATGGCGGTGTAGATATTTCCATGTTCATACAGATAGCGGTGTAGAGATTTCCATGTTCATACAGATAGCGGTGTAGATATTTCCATGTTCATACAGATAGCGGTCTAGATATTTCCAGGTTCATACCAATAGCGGTGTAGACATTTCCATGTTCATACAGTTAGCGGTGTAGATATTTCCATGTTCATACAGATGGCGGTGTAGATATTTACATGTTCATACAGATGGCGGTGTAGATATTTCCATGTTCGTACGAATGGCAGTGTAGATATTTCCATGTTCATACAGGTGGCGGTGTAGATATTTCCACGTTTATACAGATAGCAGTGTAGTTATTTCCATGTTTATAGAGATAGCAGTGTAGATATCTCCATTGATATACAGATAGCTGTGTAGATATTTGCATGGTCATACAGATAGCGGTGTAGATATTTCCATGTTCGTACCGATAGCGGTGTAGATATTTCCATGTTCATTCAGATAGTGGTGTAGATATTTCCATGTTCATACAGATAACGGTGTAGATATTTCCATGTTCATACAGATAGCGGTGTAGATATTTACATGTTCATACAGATAGCGGTGTAGATATTTCCATGTTCATACAGATAGCGGTGTAGATATTTCATTGTTCATACAGTTAGCGGTTTAGATATTTCCATGTTCATACAGATGGCGGTGTAGATATTTCCATGTTCATACAGATGGCGGTGTAGTTATTTCCATGTTCATACAGATAGCGGTGTAGATATTTCCATGTTCATACAGATAGCGGTGTAGATATTTCCATGTTCATACTGATAGCGGTGTAGATATTTCCATGTTCATACCAATAGCGGTGTAGAGATTTCCATGTTCATATATTTAGCGGTGTAGATATTTCCATGTTCATACAGATGACGAAGATATTTCCATGTTCATACAGATAGCGGTGTAGATATTTCCATGTTCATACAGATGACGAAGATATTTCCATGTTCATACAGATAGCGGTGTAGATATTTCCATGTTCATACAGATAGCGGTGTAGATATTTCCATGTACATACAGTTAGCGGTGTAGATATTTCCATGTTCATACAGATGGTGGTGTAGATATTTCCATGTTCATAGAGATGGCGGTGTAGATATTTCCATATTTATACAGAGAGCAGTGTAGTTATTTCCATGTTTATAGAGATAGCAGTGTAGATATTTCCATTGATATACAGATAGCTGTGTAGATATTTGCATGGTCACACAGATGGCAGTGTAGATATTTCCATGTTCATACAGGTGGCGGTGTAGATATTTCCATGTTTATACAGATAGCAGTGTAGTTATTTTCATGTTTATAGAGACAGCTGTGTAGATATTTCCATTGATATTCAGATAGCTGTGTAGATATTTCCATGTTTACACAGATAGCGGTGTAGACATTTCCATGTTTACACAGATAGCGGTGTGGATATTTCCAAGTTTATGCAGATAGCAGTGTAGATATTTCCATGTTTATACAGATAGCGGTGCGGATATTTCCATGTTTATTCAGATAGCGGTGCGGATATTTCCATGTTTATACAGATAGTTGGGCAGATATTTGCATGTTTATACAGATTGCGGTGTAGATATTTCCGTCTTAATACAGATGGCGGTGTAGATATGTCTATGATCGTACAGACGGCGGTGTAGATATTTCCATGTTCATACAGAGGTCGGTGTTGATATTTCCATGTTCATAGAGATGGCGGTGTAGATATTTCCATGTTTATGCAGATAGCGGTATAGATATTTCCATGTTTATACAGATGTTGGTGTAGATATTTCCATGTTTATACAGATGGCGGTCTAGATATTTCCATGTTTATAGAGATAGTGGTGTAGTTATTTCCAAGTTTATAGAGACAGCGTTGAAGATATTTCCATGTTTACAGAGATAGTGATGAAGATATTTCCGTGTTCATACAGATAGCGGTGTAGATATTTCCATGTTTATACAGATAGTGGTGTAGGTATTTCCATGTTTATAGAGATAGTGGTGTAGATAATTCCAATTTTATACAGGTATCAGTGTAGATATTTCCAAGTTCATACAGATAGCGGTGTAGATATTTCCACGTTTATAGAGATGGCGGTGTAGATAATTGCATGTTCATACTGATGGCGGTGTAGATATTTCCATGTTTATAGAGATGGCGGTGTAGATATTTTCATCTTTACCCAGATGGCGGTGTAGATATTTCCATGTTTACACAGATAGCGGTGTAGACATTTCCATTTTTAAACAGATAGCGGTGTGGATATTTCCATGTTTATGCAGATAGCGGTGTAGATATATCCATGTTTATACAGATAGCAGTGCGGATATTTCCATGCTTATACAGATAGTTGGGCAGATATTTCCATGTTTATACAGATAGCGGTGTAGGTATTTCCATCTTAATACAGATGGCGGTGTAGATATGTCCATGTTCGTACAGCTAGCGTTGTACATATTTCCATGTTCATACAGATGGCGGTGTAGATATTTCGATGTTTATAGAGATAGCGCTGTAGTTATTTCCATATTTATAGAGAAATCTGTGTAGATATTTCCATGTATATGCAGATAGCTGTGTAGATATTTCCACGTTCATGCAGATAGCGGTGTAGATATTTCCATGTTCATCCAGATGCCGGTGTAGATATTTCCATGTTCATAGAGATGGCGGTGTAGATATTTCCATGTTTATGCAAATAGCGGTATAGATATTTCCATGTTCATACAGATAGCGGTGTATATATATCCATGTTCATGCTGTTAGCGGTGTAGATATTTCCATGTTCATACAGATGGCGGTTTAGATATTTACATGTTCATACAGATGGCGGTGTAAATATTTCCAAGTTCTTACAGATGGCGGTGTAGATATTTCCATGTTCATAGAGATGGCGGTGTAGATATTTCCATGTTTATGCATATAGCGGTATAGATATTTCCATGTTTATACAGATGGTGGTGTAGATATTTCCATGTTTATACAGATGGCGGTCTGGATATTTCCATGTTTATAAAGATAGTGGTGTAGTTATTTCAAAGCTTATAGAGACAGCATTGTAGATATTTCCATGTTTAAACAGATAGCGGTGAAGTTATTTCCATGTTTATACAGATAGCGGTGTAGATATTTCCATATTTATACGGATAGCAGTGTAGTTATTTCCATGTTTATAGAGATTCCAGTGTGGATTTTTCCATTGATATACAGATAGCTGTGTAGATATTTACATGTTCATAGAGATAGTGGTGTAGATATTTCCATGTTCATACAGATAGCGGTGTAGGTATTTCCATGTTCATACAGATAGCGGTGTAGATATTTCCATGTTCATACAGATAGCGGTGTAGATATTTCCATGTTCATACAGATAGCGGTGTAGATATTTCCATGTTCATACTGTTAGCGGTGTAGATATTTCCATGTTCATACAGATAGCGGTGTAGATATTTACATGTCCATACAGATGGCGGTGTAGATATTTCCATGTTCATACAGATAGCGGTGTAGAGATTTCCATGTTCATACAGATAGCGGTGTAGATATTTCCATGTTCATACAGATAGCGGTCTAGATATTTCCAGGTTCATACCAATAGCGGTGTAGACATTTCCATGTTCATACAGTTAGCGGTGTAGATATTTCCATGTTCATACAGATGGCGGTGTAGATATTTACATGTTCATACAGATGGCGGTGTAGATATTTCCATGTTCGTACGAATGGCAGTGTAGATATTTCCATGTTCATACAGGTGGCGGTGTAGATATTTCCACGTTTATACAGATAGCAGTGTAGTTATTTCCATGTTTTTAGAGATAGCAGTGTAGATATTTCCATGTTCATACAGATAGCTGTGTAGATATTTGCATGGTCATACAGATAGCGGTGTAGATATTTCCATGTTCGTACAGATAGCGGTGTAGATATTTCCATGTTCATTCAGATAGCGGTGTAGATATTTCCATGTTCATACAGATAACGGTGTAGATATTTCCATGTTCATACAGATTGCGGTGTAGATATTTCCATGTTCATACAGTTAGCGGTGCAGATATTCCCATGTTCATACAGATGGCGGTGTAGATATTTACATGTTCATACAGATGGCGGTATAGATGTTTCCATGTTCGTACAGATGGCGGTGTAGATATTTCCATGTTCATAGAGATGGCGGTGTAGATATTACCATGTTTATGCAGATAGCGGTATAGATATTTCCATGTTTATACAGATGGTGGTGTAGATATTTCCATGTTTATAGAGATGGCGGTGTAGATATTTCCATGTTTATACCGATAGTAGTGTAGTTATTTCCAAGTTTATAGAGACAGTGTTGTTGATATTTCCATGTTTATAGAGACAGCGTTGTAGATATTTCCATGTTTATAGAGACAGCGGTGAAGATATTTCCATTTTTATACAGATAGCGGTGTAGATATTTCCATGTTAATACAGATAGCGGTGTAGATATTTCCATGTTGATGGAGATAGTGGTGTAGATAATTCCAATTTTATACAGATAGCAGTGTAGATATTTCCAAGTTCATACAGATAGCGGTGTAGATATTTCCACGTTTATATCGATGGCGGTGTAGATATTTCCATGTTCATACAGATGGCGGTGTAGATTTTTCCATGTTTATAGAGATGGCAGTGTAGATATTTTCATGTTTACTCAGATGGCGGTGTTGATATTTCCATGTTTACACAGATAGCGGTGCAGACATTTCCATGTTTACACAGATAGCGGTGTGTATATTTCCATGTTTATGCAGATAGCGGTGTAGATATTTCCATGTTTATACAGATAGCGGTGCGGATATTTCCATGTTTATACAGAGAGTGGTGCAGATATTTCCATGTTTATACAGATAGCGGTGTAGATATTTCCATCTTAATACAGATGGCCGTGTAGATATTTCCTTGTTTATGCAGATAGCGGTATAGGTATTTCCATGTTTATACAGATGGTGGTGTAGATATTTCCATGTTTATGCAGGTGGCGGTATAGATATTTCCATGTTTATACAGATGGTGGTGTAGATATTTCCATCCTCATACAGATGGCGGTGTAGATATTTCGAAGTTTATAGAGATAGCGCTGTAGTTATTTCTATATTTCTTTAGAAATCTGTGTAGATATTTCCATGTGTATGCAGATAGCTGTGTAGATATTTCCATGTTCCAGCAGATAGCGGTGTAGTTATTTCCATGTTCATCCAGATGCCGGTGTAGATACATCCATGTTCATACAGATGGCGGTGAAGATATTTCCATGTTCATACAGATGGCTGTGTAGATATTTCCATGTTCATAGAGATGGTGGTGTAGATATTTCCATGTTCATACAGATAGCAGTGTAGTTATTTCCATGTTTATAGAGATAGCAGTGTAGATTTTCCATAGATATACAGATAGCGGTGTAGATATTTCCATGTTCATGCAGAAAGCGGTGTAGATATTTCCATGTTCATCCAGATGCCGGTGTAGATATATCCATGTTCATAGAGATGGCGGTGAAGATATTTCCATGTTCATACAGATGGAGGTGTAGATATTTCCATGTTCATACAAATGGCGGTGTAGATATTTCCATGTTCATAGAGATGGCGGTGTAGATATTTCCATGTTCATACCAATAGCGGTGTAGATATTTCCATGTCCATACAGTTAGCGTTGTAGATATTTACATGTTTATACAGATAGCAGTGTAGTTCTTTCCATCTTTATACAGATAGCAGTGTAGATATTTCCATTGATATACAGATAGCTGTGTAGATATTTGCATGTTCATACAGATAGCAGTGCAGATATTTCCATGTTTATACAGATAGCGGTGTAGATATTTCCATCTTAATACAGATGGCGGTGTAGATATGTCCATGTTCGTACAGATGGCGTTGTACATATTTCCATGTTCTTACAGATGGTGGTGTAGATATTTCGAAGTTTATAGAGATAGCGCTGTAGTTATTTCCATATTTATTGAGAAATCTGTGTAGATATTTCCATGTATATGCAGATAACTGTGTAGATATTTCCACGTTCATGCAGATAGCGGTGTAGATATTTCCATGTTCATCCAGATGCCGGTGTAGATATCTCCATGTTCATACAGATGGCGGTGAAGATATTTCCATGTTCATACAGATGGCGGTGTAGATATTTCCATGTTCATACAAATGGCGGTTTAGTTATTTCCATGTTCATAGAGATGGCGGTGTAGATATTTCCATGTTCATACAAATGGCGGTGCAGATATTTACATGTACATAGAGATGGCGGTGTAGGTATTTCCATGTTTATACAGATACTAGTGAAGTTATTTCCATGTTTATAGAGATTGCATTGTAGATATTTCCATTGATATACAGATAGCTGTGTAGATATTTACATGTTCATACAGATAGCGGTGTAGATATTTCCATGTTCATAGAGATGGCAGTGTAGATATTTCCATGCTTATACAGATAGCAGTGTAGTTATTTCCATGTTTATAGAGATAGTGGTGTAGATAATTTCAATTTTATACAGATAGCTGTGTAGATATTGGCATGTTCATACAGATAGCGGTGTAGATATTTCCATGTTCATGCAGATAGTGGTGTAGATAATTCCATGTTCATACCAATAGCGGTGTAGATATTTCCATGTCCATACAGTTAGCCGTGTAGATATTTCCATGTTCATACAGATGGCGGTGTAGATATTTACATGTTCATACAGATGGTGGTGTAGATATTTCCATGTTCTTATGGATGGCAGTGTAGATATTTCCATGTTCATACAGGTGGCGGTGTAGATATTTCCATGTTTATACAGATAGCAGTGTAGTTATTTCCATGTTTATAGAGATAGCAGTGTAGATATTTCCATGGATATACAGATAGCTGTGTAGATATTTGCATGTTCATACAGATAGCGGTATACATATTTCAATGTTCGTACAGATAGCGGTGTAGATATTTCCATGTTCATACAGATAGCGGTGTAGATATTTCCATGTTCATACAGATAGCGGTGTAGATATCTCCATGTACATACAGATAACGGTGTAGATATTTCCATGTTCGTACAGATGGTGGTGTAGATATTTCCATGTTCATAGAGATGGCGGTGAAGATATTTCCATGTTTATGCAGATAGCGGTATAGATATTTCCATGTTTAAACAGATGGTGGTCTAGATATTTCCATGTTTATAGAGATGACGGTGTAGATATTTCCATGTTTATACAGATAGTAGTGTAGTTATTTCCAAGTTTATAGAGACAGTGTTGTTGATATTTCCATGTTTATAGAGACAGCGTTGTAGATATTTCCATGTTTATAGAGACAGCGGTGAAGATATTTCCATGTTGATACAGATAGCGGTGTAGATATTTCCATGTTTATACAGATAGCGGTGTAGATATTTCCATGTTGATAGAGATAGTGGTGTAGATAATTCCAATTTTATACAGATAGCAGTGTAGATATTTCCAAGTTCATACAGATAGCGGTGTAGATATTTCCAAGTTTATAGAGATGGCGGTGTAGATATTTCCATGTTCATACAGATGGCGGTGTAGATATTTCTATGTTTATAGAGATGGCAGTGTAGATATTTTCATGTTTACACAGATGGCGGTGTTGATATTTCCATGTTTACACAGATAGCGGTGCAGACATTTCCATGTTTACACAGATAGCGGTGTGTATATTTCCATGTTTATGGAGATAGCGGTGTAGATATTTCCATGTTTATACAGATAGCGGTGCGGATATTTCCATGTTCATCCAGATGCCGGTGTAGATATCTCCATGTTCATACAGATGGCGGTGAAGATATTTCCATGTTCATACAGATGGCGGTGTAGATATTTCCATGTTCATACAAATGGCGGTTTAGTTATTTCCATGCTCATAGAGATGGCGGTGTAGATATTTCCATGTTCATACAAATGGCGGTGTAGATATTTACATGTACATAGAGATGGCGGTGTAGATATTTCCATGTTTATATAGATAGCAGTGAAGTTATTTCCATGTTTATAGAGATAGCATTTTAGATATTTCCATTGATATACAGATAGCTGTGTAGATATTTGCATGTTCATACAGATAGCGGTGTAGATATTTCCATGTTCATAGAGATGGCAGTGTAGATATTTCCATGTTTATACAGATAGCAGTGCAGTTATTTCCATGTTTATAGAGATAGTGGTGTAGATAATTTCAATTTTATACAGATAGCTGTGTAGATATTTGCATGTTCATACAGAGAGCGGTGTAGATATTTCCATGTTCATGCAGATAGCGGTGTAGATATTTCCATGTTCATACAAATAGCGGTGTAGATATTTCCATGTCCATACAGTTAGCCGTGAAGTTATTTCCATGTTCATACAGATGGCCCTGTAGATATTTCCACGTTTATACAGATAGCAGTGTAGTTATTTCCATGTTTATAGAGATAGCAGTGTAGATATTTCCATTGATATACAGATAGCTGTGTAGATATTTGCATGGTCATACAGATAGCGGTGTAGATATTTCCATGTTCGTACAGATAGCGGTGTAGATATTTCCATGTTCATTCAGATAGCGGTGTAGATATTTCCATGTTCATACAGATAACGGTGTAGATATTTCCATGTTCATACAGATTGCGGTGTAGATATTTCCATGTTCATACAGTTAGCGGTGCAGATATTTCCATGTTCATACAGATGGCGGTGTAGATATTTACATGTTCATACAGATGGCGGTATAGATGTTTCCATGTTCATACAGATGGCGGTGTAGATATTTCCATGTTCATAGAGATGGCGGTGTAGATATTTCCATGTTGATACAGATAGCAGTGTAGTTATTTCCATGTTTATAGAGATAGCAGTGTAGATTTTCCATAGATATACAGATAGCGGTGTAGATATTTCCATGTTCATGCAGAAAGCGGTGTAGATATTTCCATGTTCATCCAGATGCCGGTGTAGATATATCCATGTTCATAGAGATGGCGGTGAAGATATTTCCATGTTCATACAGATGGAGGTGTAGATATTTCCATGTTCATACAAATGGCGGTGTAGATATTTCCATGTTCATAGAGATGGCGGTGTAGATATTTCCATGTTCATACCAATAGCGGTGTAGATATTTCCATGTCCATACAGTTAGCGTTGTAGATATTTACATGTTTATACAGATAGCAGTGTAGTTCTTTCCATGTTTATACAGATAGCAGTGTAGATATTTCCATTGATATACAGATAGCTGTGTAGATATTTGCTTGTTCATACAGATAGCGGTGCAGATATTTCCATGTTTATACAGATAGCGGTGTAGATATTTCCATCTTAATACAGATGGCGGTGTAGATATGTCCATGTTCGTACAGATGGCGTTGTACATATTTCCATGTTCTTACAGATGGTGGTGTAGATATTTCGAAGTTTATAGAGATAGCGCTGTAGTTATTTCCATATTTATAGAGAAATCTGTGTAGATATTTCCATGTATATGCCAATAACTGTGTAGATATTTCCACGTTCATGCAGATAGCGGTGTAGATATTTCCATGTTCATCCAGATGCCGGTGTAGATATCTCCATGTTCATACAGATGGCGGTTTAGATATTTCCATGTTCATAGAGATGGCGGTGTAGATATTTCCATGTTCATATAAATGGCGGTGCAGATATTTACATGTACATAGAGATGGCGGTGTAAATATTTACATGTTTATACAGATAGCAGTGAAGTTATTTCCATGTTTATAGAGATAGCATTGTGGATATTTCCATTGGTATACAGATAGCTGTGTAGATATTTGCATGTTCATACAGATAGCGGTGTAGATATTTCCATGTTCATAGAGATGGCAGTGTAGATATTTCCATGTTTATACAGATAGCAGTGTAGTTATTTCCATGTTTATAAAGATAGTGGTGTAGATAATTTCAATTTTATACAGATAGCTGTGTAGATATTTGCATGTTCATACAGAGAGCGGTGTAGATATTTCCATGTTCATGCAGATAGCGGTGTAGATATTTCCATGTTCATACCAAAAGCGGTGTAGATATTTCCATGTCCATACAGTTAGCCGTGAAGATATTTCCATGTTCATACAGATGGCGGTGTAGATATTTACATGTTCATACAGATGGTGGTGTAGATATTTCCATGTTCGTATGGATGGCAGTGTAGATATTTCCATGTTCATACAGGTGGCGGTGAAGATATTTCCATTTTTATACAGATAGCGGTGTAGATATTTCCATGTTTATACAGATAGCGGTGTAGATATTTCCATGTTGATAGAGATAGTGGTGTAGATAATTCCAATTTTATACAGATAGCAGTGTAGATATTTCCAAGTTCATACAGATAGCGGTGTAGATATTTCCACGTTTATAGAGATGGCGGTGTAGATATTTCCATGTTCATACAGATGGCGGTGTAGATTTTTCCATGTTTATAGAGATGGCAGTGTAGATATTTTCATGTTTACACAGATGGCGGTGTTGATATTTCCATGTTTACACAGATAGCGGTGCAGACATTTCCATGTTTACACAGATAGCGGTGTGTATATTTCCATGTTTATGCAGATAGCGGTGTAGATATTTCCATGTTTATACAGATAGCGGTGCGGATATTTCCATGTTTATACAGATAGTGGTGCAGATATTTCCATGTTTATACAGATAGCGGTGTAGATATTTCCATCTTAATACAGATGGCCGTGTAGATATTTCCTTGTTTATGCAGATAGCGGTATAGATATTTCCATGTTTATACAGATGGTGGTGTAGATATTTCCATGTTTATGCAGATGGCATTATAGATATTTCCATTTTTATACAGATGGTGGTGTAGATATTTCCATCCTCATACAGATGGCGGTGTAGATATTTCGAAGTTTATAGAGATAGCGCTGTAGTTATTTCTATATTTCTTTAGAAATCTGTGTAGATATTTCCATGTGTATGCAGATAGCTGTGTAGATATTTCCATGTTCCAGCAGATAGCGGTGTAGTTATTTCCATGTTCATCCAGATGCCGGTGTAGATACATCCATGTTCATACAGATGGCGGTGAAGATATTTCCATGTTCATACAGATGGCTGTGTAGATATTTCCATGTTCATAGAGATGGCGGTGTAGATATTTCCATGTTGATACAGATAGCAGTGTAGTTATTTCCATGTTTATAGAGATAGCAGTGTAGATTTTCAATAGATATACAGATAGCGGTGTAGATATTTCCATGTTCATGCAGAAAGCAGTGTAGATATTTCCATGTTCATCCAGATGCCGGTGTAGATATATCCATGTTCATACAGATGGAGGTGTAGATATTTCCATGTTCATACAAATGGCGGTGTAGGTATTTCCATGTTCATAGAGATGGCGGTGTAGATATTTCCATGTTCATACCAATAGCGGTGTAGATATTTCCATGTTCATGCAGATAGCGGTGTAGAT